>NC_138769.1:151845768-152063268 GCF_965119305.1 Pelophylax lessonae | reverse complement strand
AGGAGCGGCGGGACTCTCGGCTGGCGGTCACAGCAATGAGAGATCATCGCTGGATCGCCAGGAGAAGGTAAGAGACACCGCTGCGCTCTCTGCACATCCACCCCGAGCGTGACTCGGGGATACCGATCCTGGACTAAAAAATCCACCCCGAGTCACGCTCGGGATTACCGCCAGGGAGGTTAAGTCCTATGTAGGCCAACCAGCCATTTTCTTCTTTTGTTTGGTATTTAATTACTTTCTGAAAGTCCCCTTTATATATACAGTATATATATATATATATATATATATATATATATATATATATATATATTTATTTATATTTAGGTGTATAATATATTAACACTTACCTTTTAAAAGAAGCCATTCAGTTTAAAATATAAATAAAAGGCAAAGCGTGTATTTACTACCCCAATTCCAAAAAAGTTGGGACGCTGTATAAAATCGACATAAAAACAGAATGGAATGATTTGCAAATCTCATAAACCCATATTTTATTCGCAAATAAAAAATAGAAAACATATCAAATGTTTAAACTAAGAAAATGTACTATTTTAAAGGATAAGTTCACCTTTTGGAACATGTTGCATGTTCTACCCTTTTTTAGGGTGGAGCATGTAACATGTTCCAGCATCTGCAGCCTCTCCCCCCTCCCTGTGACAGCAGGTAGGGGATCTTTTCCCAGTGCCCGCTGTCACAATTTGAAAATAACGCAGCTGCACAGAGCTCCACCCACACAGTGGCGTCATTCATTCATTCACAGCTTCCTACAAGTACTGTCCCCCGTTGCCACTGACAGCTTGTAGTTCTAAATGAACTTTGCGGGTGCTGCTGAGCGCTCTCGTAGTCCATTGAGCTTCCTGGACTTCTGTAACTGCCTGCTTGTATTGGAGGTATTGGAAGACAGTGCACTGACAGTCTGCAAGAGCCTAACATTGCACCCGTGATCTGCTAATAGTGATGCAAGGCTTTACAGGTTTCCAAGTAAAAAAGTAATAATTTTTACCTGAAAAAAAATGTGCATTTATTATTATATTTTTTTCCAGAAGGTGAACTTATCTTTTAAGAAAAAAAATAATTAATTTTGAAATTGATGGCAGCAACCCATTTAAAAAAAGTGGGGATAGACTATGTTTACCATGGTACATCATCTCCTTTTGTTTAAACAATATACTGAGGTTGATTTACTAAAACTAGAGAGTGCATAATCTGGTGTAGCTGTGCATGGTAGCCAATCAGCTTCTAACTTCAACTTGTTTAACTTCTTCCCGCCTGCGCTATAGCCGAAAGACGGCTACAGCGCGGGCTCTAATTTCCGGGAGGCCGTCTTTAAACGGCCTCCCAGTGACAGGCTCCCCACGCGCTCCCGCGAGCGCATTGGGGGGAAAATCTGTATCGGCCGTGTCCCTTGGACACAGTCAATCACAGATCGTGGTGAATGGCCAATCACAGCGGCCATTTACCACGTGATCGGACCCTGCAATGAGAGATGATCTCATATGTAAACATATGAGATCATCTCTCATCGCCAGCTCTCCTTCCTCACACAGAGACTGCGTGTGAGGAAGAGCAGAGCCGATCAGCGTTTAGGGGACACAGAAAAATGTAATCAGGGTACTGATCACCAGTGCCCTGATTACACAAGAGGTAAATAAAATACAATAAGTGCCCACCATCAGTGCCCACAGTGCCCGCCATCAGTGCCCACAGTCAGTGCCCATAGTGCTGCCAGTCAGTGCCCATCAGTGCCTGCTCATCTAGGCACTGATGGGCACTGACTAGCAGCACTATGGGCACTGATGGTGCTGCCCATCAGTGCTCATCAGTGCTGCCCATCAGTGCTGATCAGTGCCACCCGTCAGTGTCCAGCAGTGCCGCCTCTCAGTGCCCATCAGTGCCGCCCATCAGTGCTGCCTCTCAGTGCCCAGCAGTGCCACCTCTCAGTGCCCAGCAGTGCCACCTCTCAGTGCCCAGCAGTGCCACCTATCAGTGCTCACCAGTGCCGCCTATCAGTGCTCATCAGTGCCGCCTATCAGTGCCACCTATCAGTGCTCATCAGTGCGGCATATTAGTACCTCCTCATCAGTGCCACCTCATCAGTGCCCATAAGTGCCACCTCATCAGGTGCCCATAAGTGCCACCTCATCAGTGCCCATCAGTGCAGCCTATCAGTGCCGCCTCATCAGCGCACATCAGTGAAGGAGAAAAATGTATTTATTTTCAAAATTTACTCGCAGAAAATAAGAAAGTTTTTTTTTTTTTTAATTTTCTGTCTTTTTTTTTGTAAGAAATAAAAAACCCAGAGGTGATTAAATACCACCAAAAGAAAGTTCTATTTGTGTGAAAAAAATGATAAAAATTTCATATGGGTACAGTGTAGCATGACCGCGCAATTGTCATTCAAAGTGTGAGAGCGCTGAAAGCTGAAAATTGGCCTGGGCAGGAAGGGGGGGAAAGTGCCCTGTAGGCAAGTGGTTAATTAGGGTTTGACAAGTAACCTGAAAGCTGATTGGTTTCTATGCAGAGCTGCACTAGATTTTGCACTCTCCAGTTTTAGTAAATCAATTCCTCTGTAAACATTTGGGAACTGAGCAGACAAGCTGATGGAGTCCTGGGTCTTCTTTGTTGTATTTTTTATTTCAAGCTACGCCAAATATTTTCAATTGGTGACAGGTTTGGACTGCAGGCTGGCCAGTTAGGCAGCCGCATTCGTCTACTACAAAGCAATGCTGTAGTCATAGAAGCAGTATGTGGTTTAGTAGTCCTGCTGAAACATGCAAGTTCTTCCATGAAAAAGACACTGTCTGGACAGGGGCATATGCTGCTCTAAAATCTGGATATACAGTGGGTATAGAAAATAATCACGACCTTTAAAATAATCACATTTTTTGTTTTGCAGACTGAAAGGAAGACAGGCACAGTTTTTGTTTTATCCAGCTGTATTTACTCAGTGCAACATCTAAGTCAAAGATATAACACCAACATGCCAGAAAATATAAAAAAAAAATCAAAAACAGAATCACTGCATTGGAAAAAGACCCCCACCCCCTCCTAAAAATGACTGGTAGACTCAATCAGGTGTAGCTAATTAGTTTCTCAATGGCATACAAAAGCATTTGACTTTAAACTGTGATCAGCTGTGGTCATTTTGATTAGCTCAGCATGAAAAGAGATTTCCTGGAGCATTTTAGTCACTGGTACAACAACTGAAGCAATCAACTATGGGCGGCAAGGCACTGTCAATAGATCTACAGGATAAAGTTGTGGACAAGTTGTGAACAAGTCAGGAGATAGATGCAAAAAAATCAAAACAATTTACTTCTGAGACACTAAGATGTTCTTTTTCTACCCAATCATGTTACTGATTTACTGCGAATTAACATAATTAGTTGCAAAATGTTCTTCCAGCTCTTTCTTGTTGATACCACTTACTTTTCCAGCTTTGTATTGACCTGTTCCATCTTTTTTGAGACATAATGCTGCTAAGAATTTCAAACTTACATCTTTTTTTTCTTAAAGTTTTCAGGCACTTTTTGTTTACATGTAACAATCAGTTCCTTTTGCCAGAAAATTACTTAGAACCCCCAAACATTATATATGTTTTTAAAGCAGAGGCCCTAGAGAATAAATTGGTGGGTTTTGCAATTTTTTTATGTCACATGGTATTTGCGCAGTGGTTTTTCAAATGAAAATTTTGGGAAAAAATACACTTTTTTAACTCAAATGCAAAAAAATCCAATACATAACCCAATTTTTTTGGAAAATATAAAATATGATGTTACACAAAGTAAATAGATACCAGACATGTCATGCTTGAAACAAACTATAAACTACATCAATTTTTCCATATGCGATGTTTTAAAAGTCTTTGTGGGTTACCAATTTAGATTTACAAAGGAGGTCTAGTGCTAGAATTACTCCCCATTATCTGGCATTAACAGTGAAACCTCACGTGTGGGACAATCTCTGTTTCTGTGCGTGCGGGGGCACAGGCACTTGAAATTATTATTCCCTGTTAATTATTCATTTTCTTTATCTTTACACTGTTGCTTTCAATTTTTTATAACACTTTTATTGCTGTCACAAGGAATGCAAACATCCTTTGTGACAGCAATTGGCACATGACAGGTACTTTTTATTAAGGGATCTGGGGTCTATAGGACCTCAAATTCCCCCTCTGCCCTTAAAAGCATTCAAAACACCAAGATCTGTGTTTTTTAATACTTTTGATTTTTTTAAAATGGCGCCGTTGACATCTAGGTAAACTGGAAGGGATGTCATGTCATCGCTTCTAGGGTACTATAACGAACAGCCGATTAAAGTCGATCAAAGCTATCTGGCCAGCCAGTGTGATAGGAGAGCCCTACCAAGTCCCTGAAGGTTGCTTGTAATAGTGGACAGTTTGCCGCTCTGATTGCTATTACAAGAGAGCCGACTGTCGGCTCTAAAAAATGCCAGGCATCACCCTGGTACATTTTGTTTTCATAGATTTTACACAGCGTCCCAAATTTTTTGGAAAAGGGGTTGTATACAGAAATATATTTATAAACATTTTAAACGCCCTTTGTTATAAGTGATCGGGCATGGAGAGGTTTGGGTGGAGAAACAACAGTACACTGATCTTCCCAGTAAATCTGGCCACACTCGGATGGATGTGCTCTCCTTGTGTAGTCAGTTTAAAAAAGAAAAGCAGGTGAACTGGCAGGAACATCAGGTATTTCATACAAAGGAAGCAATGCAGAGAACAGGCACATTTCAGGAATATGAAGTGTTGTTGTTTAATTTTTTTTTTTTTTCACAGGAGCCATGATCAATGGATTACGGGCTATGTCAGGCTCCTGCAGCAAAGTCCTACAGCTTCCTGCCCATACCTCTGTACAGGCTGTTGGTTTGAAAGCTGCAGAGCTTGTGAATGAACTACGAGAGTGCTCATCTGCGCCCTCACAGTTCAATGGAAACTACAAGCCATCTGCCGTGGTGGCATTAGGGACTTGTATATTTTTCAATTTATGACCAGAAGATTTGACCCCCTTCCTAACCAGGCCCTATTTTGCGATTCGGCACTGCGTTACTTTAACGGACAATTGCGCAGTCGTGCAACGCTGTACGCAAATAAAATTGACGTCCTTTTTTCCCACAAATAGAGCTTTCTTTTGGTGGTATTTTAAATAGAGCGACAATTTTGAAAAACAAAAAAAAAAACAATATTTTTCACATTCTGCTATATAACATTCCCAAAAGAAAAAATGTAAAAATCAAAATTTTTAACATTTTAGACCAATTTGTTTTCTGCTACATATTTTTGGTAAAAACTTTTGGTTTGCGCAAAAGTTATCACGTTTACTAACTACGGGAAAGATTTATGTAATTTTATTGTTTTTTTTTCTTTTTTACTAGTAATGGCGGCGATCTGCGATTTTTTGCTGGACTGCGACATTGCGGTGGACAGATTGGACCCTTAACTGACATTTTTGACACTTTTGGGGGGACCAGTGACATTACTACAATAATCAGTGCTATAAATATGCACTGTTACTGTAATAATGACACTGGCAGGGAAGGGTTTAACCCTATGGGTGATCAAAGGGTTAAATGTATGTCTCATGCTTACTGACGTGTGTGAGGAGGGGGGTTCTGTGACACAGACAGAGATCGCAGGTTCAGCTATGCTGAATCCTGTGATCTCTCCCTGTCTGTCACTGAGAAGACCTGCCTGCTTTGTTTACATAAGCAGGCGGGTCTTCTCACACTTTTCCTGACGATCGGGGAAGAGAGGCGGCGATTTTTAAAAAAAGAACAATTTCACAAAGCGTGACATTGTCCTTTAACCATTTGATGTCCTTAGGCTAGATTTCTTGACTTTAAGTGGTTAAAGCAAGCTCGTGGTCGCAGCTTCCCTCCTGTCTGATAAAGATGTTGTGAGCTGGACAGAAAGTGAGGGAAGATCTGTATAAGGAAGCCTGGATAGCAGTAAAAACCAGACAGGGATTTTAACCTATACCCACTCTAAAAATATTTTTTTCTAAAGTTTTTTTCTTGACAAACACATTTGTTTGTTAAACATAATGATGACATAATGGCATGCATTGATTAATGAATATATCTGATCTTCCTGTACAGCATCCAGCCAGAAAGGGGCAATAATCGCTGGAGTTCTCATTCCCATTAGCCTGCTCTTCATCCTCTGCTGTTGTTGTTGCTGTTGCTGCTGTGGGAGCAATCAAATGGACAATAAACACAGGTAAAGAGTGTTCTACTTTTGTAGTCAAATTCTCTGACCAAGCACAAATCTTAGCAGGAAACCTCTTTACTATTTTCCACACTTACCTTAATTTTAGGCAGTCTGCTATAGACTGATGATAAAGTCATTATAGGTAGTTTGAAACTTTAGGTAGTTGTAAAGGCACAAGGTTTTTTACCTTCATGCATTCTATGCATAAAGGTAAAAAAACCTTCTGTGTGCAGCAGCCCCCCCCCCCCTGCAGCTCCTCTAATACTTACCTGAGCCTCCTCTTGATCCAGCAATGTCCACGAGACCCTTGCCTCTTCAGGGACTCGCACTCCTGATTGCCTTTTGGCAGCAGCCGGAGCCATTGGCTCCTGCTGCTGACAATCACAGACAGTGAGCCAACCAGGAGACGGAGGGGACCACTGCTCCATGTGGGGATGGACACAGAGAGCCATGGATCGAGAGTGCACCTGCTTGGGTGCCCACAGAGCAAGCTGCTTGCTGTAGGGGCACACGGCAGGAGGGATTGGCCAGGAGCGCCAGCGGGGGACCCGAGAAGAGGATAATCCAGGTTGTTCTGTGCAAAACTACTGCACAGAGCAGGTAAGTATGACATGTTTGTTATTAAAAAAAAAAAAAAAAAAAAGAGTTTAATATCGCTTTTTTTAGTCACTTTTTGGCACATTGATGCTGTTGGGAAATCAACAGACTTTCTCAGATCACATCACTACTGCTGATTATTTATATCCCAACTGTCAAATGCAATTTGAAAACTTTGAAATAGTTTTGAATTTTTTTAACCACTTGAGCTACAGAAAGTTATATACTGTTTGGGTATGTGCTACCAGATAGCAATTTAATAATACAGTACCACATCCTAAATAATTGGAAATAGTGTTGTTGGAAAAAGCATGGACTTTAACTGCACTAGGTAAGTTACTTACCTAGTGCCGTTAAAGTCCATGCTTTTTCCAACAACACTATTACCCCCTTATATGATAAGGCCATTTTTTGCCATTGAGCACTGTGCTACTTTATGTTTCAATATGTTTATTAAGAGTTTTCCCAAAAAAGTACACAAATTGTAGACAAATGATGACATCAAAGAGTAAGGCCCATAACGCTGGTGGAATACATCAAGACATTAATAACAAAAATAAAGAGATCCAGCTATTATACCACACAGTCATCTACAATACAAAGGATCACTATATAAAGTAAAAGTTCAACATAGCAATAAAAAAACCCTTGTAAAAAACATACAACAATCCTATGCAGGGGCCCCCAACAAGGGGAGAGAATAGAATCTTGACATCTCCACCACCCACTGGCCAGCCAGCGTGGGTCATGAATTTACAAAGGGCTCTATAAGAGAGTGCTATGAAAAAAGCTAGGTAGGATCAAGGAAACAAAAGAAAGGAAAGGAAAGGAAAAAAAGAAGAGAGCAAGGAAAAAAAGGGGGGTGGGAATAAGAGACAAAGAATACAGGAAAATCAAGAAAAAACAAAAAGGCTGTCCGAAAGCCCGCCTCACCCGCCCGCACTCCTCAATTTGCAGGAAGCACTGTGCTACTTTTATTTTTTAAATATCTTTTTTATTGGTATTTTAGGTGTAGAGTAATGATAAACAATAATGGCACAGTCCGGCGACAGGGGTCATGGAAAAGCAACCAAAAATAACTCCAGGTTCTAGGCGACCACAATGAGATTAGGAAAAACCTCTAGGTGTGGCTCAAAGTCCTAAGGATACATCTTCTTGTATATGTCACTGATGCCAATGTGACACCCAAATCACTACGGTAACCTCAAAAAATAAAAATAAATACATTTTAAAAAAACCCAAAGAAATTATAAGCATTATGGTTTATCTAAAATAGAGGCTGTGGTAGGATCATCCATCCATTTGGACCACACTTTATCATATTTATTTGGACAGCCCTTATTAACATAGGTGTCTTTATACAAAGGCAGATTAACATTGATCAAATGTTTCCAAAAGGCTAGGGAGGGAGGAGTAGCCTTTTTCCATGACATAGTTATGGCTTTGCGGGCGTAGAAAAGAAGTAAATCAAGTATAGTCCTCCCTGCCACAGTGGGGACTAATAGCTCCACCAACCCCAAAGGACAAAGGCCCACAGAAGGCGTCAGAGAGATCTTAGCAATGAAATTAATAGTAGAGATCACCCCTTTCCAGTATTTGACAATAATCGGGCTGCTCCAAAAGATATGTGAGAATTTAGCAGCGGAGTGGTCACATCGCCAACATTCCTGAGAAATCAATAGGTTCATTTTATGCAGTCTATATGGAGTAAAAACTCTATGTACAATTTTAAATTGAATGAGCTTGTCTTTTTGGGAGACCAGATGTCGGAAAGGAAGGTCCCAAATATCTTCCGAATTCTCATCGTCAAGCTCAGGTACATCCCTCATCCACCTCTGCCGAAGAGTGCATAGGTCGGGGAGAGAGACCAATGGGAGATGTTTATATAGCTCAAAAGTAGGTTTCTCCGAGCACTCAGTCCGGATTACATGTTCCAAGTCAGATTGCTTTAGGCTCCGTTTCCACTATTGCGACTTGTAGTGCGACTTGACACATGTCAAGTCACACAACAAGTCAAAACCCATTATTTTCAATTAGGCCCGTTCTAACTGCTGCGACTTGTAAAAAGGTTTTTGCACTACTTTTGGACCGACTTCAGTGCGACTTGTCCCTAAATAGAAGGAAGTTGCACTGAAGTCCCTAGAAGTAGCCGCAAACAAGTCACACTACAAAGTCGCGTTAGAAGTAGCGCGACTTTGTAGCCGCAATAGTGGAAACGTAGCCTTAGCCTTAGGGAGATGTTAGAAAATTGACCGCTGAAAGCATGGGACAACTAAAGGTATCTAAAAACATGTGAGAGGTCAGGATGTTATAGTCAGTGGAAAAAGATGTAAAGGACCGCAGGGAGCCATCGGAAACTAAATGGGAGACAAGTGTAATTTTATATTTAGCGTAATTTTATATCTAGAACACTGACTGTGTTAATTGGGGAATCAAGCAATAAGGGAAGTCCCCTAAGCCTTAAGGATATGGGAAGTCTCTTATCCCCTATCATGTAAGCAAGCCAGGAATGGTGAAAGGAAGGTTGGTTCCCAAGTTGAGACATTGCTGTATGCAGCTATTTTGTTGATGACTAGGAATGGGCCGAACGACCACCTGTTCAGTTTTCAGCAGAACTTTCGAACATCGCGAAAGTTCAGAACCGAATAACGTACCCCACTGAAGTCTATGGGACGCGAACTGGAAAAATCAAAAGTGCCCATTTTGAAGGCTTAATTGGGCATACAATGGCTATGGGGGTCTGGGTACTGCCCTGGGGGAAATGTATAAATTAAAAAAAAGTTTGTAAAAAAACATCATTTTTAAATGAGCAGTGATTTACTGATGCTTAAAGTAAAAGCATCTAAATGAGAAATAAATAAATAAAAATGAAAAATTCCTTTCAATATAGTGCATGGGGTGTCCCCTTAGGAGTCTACCTGTAAAGTGGCCCATTTGTATTGTGTAATTGTATTGTGTAAAGAAGCAGCTGCAGGAGTATTTACATTTATAAAACCAAAAAATGACATTTTCCCTGCAAGCTCTCTTTTCTTTGTAGTGCACTGGGAACAAGAATAGAGATTTTGTGGATAAATTCTGGTGTCTCTTCCACAGACTTTGGATAGAAGTAACAGGTGTAAAATTGGTCACTGAAGACAACTTGGCAATACGCTGTGGCTGGGGGAACATGGCTGTCAATTTATGTACCAGTGTTCTCCCCTCTTTATAAGCTCATGTTCCTATCTTCCTCAGCCTCAGAACCAACATCTAAATCAAGTAATGGCTCTGCATCTTAAAGGAGCAAGTGGCTGAGGCTGTGTTCAAATAACTCACCTGACTCCTCCATGCCTGATGCTGGGGCTATGGCAGGAATAGCTGTGGACAAGGAGACCCTAGTCTATGCTTGGGTGACAGAGGATGAGGAGGATGAGGATGGTTTAGTAGGCCAGTCCACTACCTCCTCTACATGTTGTGGCTGGATAGCACGGGCAACATCACTTAATAGAGGAAATGATGCCCTGCCTGAGGACTGACCACGTCCACCTTTGCCTGTGGACACATACGCTGCTGGCTCCCTCACAGTGCCGTGGGAATATCTGCCTCTCTTTGCTGACCTCCCAGACATGATAGGAAGGTGCTTATTAACAAAATGTAATAAAGATTCTGGAAATATGTAGGTGGGTGCACTTTAATCAATGGAAAGTAGTGTTTGGTGCACTTTAACCTAAGTACTCACTACACAGGCACACTCCACCAACACACTACAATATATTGCAGTAAATCTGCACTAACGCACAGAAATATACTGCGTTAAATGTGCACTAAAGCACAGAAATATACTGCCTTCAATGTGCACTAAGGCACAGAAATATACTGCGTTAAATGTGCAGTAACACACAGAAATCTACTGTTTTAAACAGGATGTAATGCACTGATATATACCGTGTTAAACGTGCACTAACGCACATAAACATACTGCGTTAAATGGCACATAATGCACTGAAATATACTGTGTTAAATGTGCAATAATACACTGAAATATACTGCACTAAACGGCATGTAAGGCACTAAAATATCCTGCTTTCAACATGCAATAATGCACAAAAATATACTGTGTTAAATGTGCACTAATGCACAGAAATATACTACATTAAACGGCACGTAACGCACTCAAATATACTGTGTTAAGTGTGCACTAATGCACTGAAATATACTGCGATCAACGTGCAATAACACACAGAAATATACCGTGTTAAACGTTCACTAACGCACAGAAATATACTGCGTAAAACCTGCACTAACACACAGAAATATACTGTGTTAAATGTGCCCTAACGCACAGAAATATACTGCATTAAATGGCACGTAAGGCACTGAAATATACTGTGATAAATGTGCACTAATGCACAGGAATATACTGCACTAAACGGCATGTAAGGCACTAAAATATACTGCGTCCAACGTGCAATAATGCACAAAAATATACTGTGTTAAACGTGCACTAATGCACAGAAATATACTACGTTAAACGGCACGTAATGCACTCAAATATACTGTGTTAAGTGTGCACTTATGCACTGAAATATACTGCGATCAACGTGCAATAACGCACAGAAATATACCGTGTTAAACGTTCACTAACGAACAGAAATATACTGCGTAAAACCTGCACTAACACACAGAAATATACTGTGTTAAATGTACAGTAACACACTGAAATATACTGCGTTAACCACTTAAGCCCCGGAAGATTTTACCCCCTTCCTGACCAGGGGGTATTTTGCGATTCGGCACTGCGTGATTTTAACGGACAATTGCGCGGTCGTGCGACGCTGTACCTAAACGAATTTGACGTCCTTTTTTTCCCACAAACAGAGCTTTCTTTTGGTGGTATTTGATCACCTGTGCAATTTTTTGATCACGCGCTATAAACAAAAAAAGAGCGTCAATTTTGCAAAAATAACAATATTTTTCAAATTTTTTTATATGAAATTCCCCCCCAAAAAAAAGTAAAAATCAAAATTTTTTAACATTTTCGGCCAATTTGTTTTATGCTACATATGTTTCTTAAAAAAAAAACGCAAAAAGCGTATACTGTGTTAAACGTGCACTAATGCACAGAAATATACTACATTAAACGGCACGTAACGCACTCAAATATACTGTGTTAAGTGTGCACTAATGCACTGAAATATACTGCGATCAACGTGCAATAACACACAGAAATATACCGTGTTAAACGTTCACTAACGCACAGAAATATACTGCGTAAAACCTGCACTAACACACAGAAATATACTGTGTTAAATGTGCCCTAACGCACAGAAATATACTGCATTAAATGGCATGTAAGGCACTGAAATATACTGTGATAAATGTGCACTAATGCACAGGAATATACTGCACTAAACGGCATGTAAGGCACTAAAATATACTGCGTCCAACGTGCAATAATGCACAAAAATATACTGTGTTAAACGTGCACTAATGCACAGAAATATACTACGTTAAACGGCACGTAATGCACTCAAATATACTGTGTTAAGTGTGCACTTATGCACTGAAATATACTGCGATCAACGTGCAATAACGCACAGAAATATACCGTGTTAAACGTTCACTAACGCACAGAAATATACTGCGTAAAACCTGCACTAACACACAGAAATATACTGTGTTAAATGTACAGTAACACACTGAAATATACTGCGTTAACCACTTAAGCCCCGGAAGATTTTACCCCCTTCCTGACCAGGGGGTATTTTGCGATTCGGCACTGCGTGGTTTTAACGGACAATTGCGCGGTCGTGCGACGCTGTACCTAAACGAATTTGACGTCCTTTTTTTCCCACAAACAGAGCTTTCTTTTGGTGGTATTTGATCACCTGTGCAATTTTTTGATCACGCGCTATAAACAAAAAAAGAGCGTCAATTTTGCAAAAATAACAATATTTTTCACATTTTTTTATATGAAATTCCCCCCAAAAAAAAAGTAAAAATCAAAATTTTTTAACATTTTCGGCCAATTTGTTTTATGCTACATATGTTTTCGTAAAAAAAAACGCAAAAAGCGTATTTTGATTGGTTTGCGCAAAAGTTATTGCGTTTACTAACAAAGGGAAAGATTTTTGTCATTTTTGTTGTTTTTTTTTTAACGCGTAATGGCGGCGATCTGCGATTTTTTTTGTGGTACTGCGACATTGGGGCGGACAGATCGGACCCTTGACTGACATTTTTGACACTTTTGGGGTTACCAGTGACATTTCTACAGTAATCAGTGCTATATATATGCACTGTTACTGTAAAAATACACTGGCAGTGAAGGGGTTAACTTTATTTGAGAGAGAGGGGCTGTGTGTGTCCCTATGGGCTGTGGCTTGAGCTGTAGTTACACTGATCAACGGTCCTACATAGTAGAACCGTATGATCAGTGTTTCTACACAGGGGAGAATGACAGGCAGCTTGTTTCCCTCTCCCCCGACGATCGCAGAGTGAGCGGCGGACATCGGGTCCGCCAGTCACACGCGCAGGGGGGTCCGTGACCGCGCAGGAGCGGGAGCGTGCCGCCGGCGGCGCGCGCTCGCTCCCCAGAGCCTCACAGGCTAGTGACGTAAATATACGTCACTTTGCCTGTGAGGGGCTGACCGCCGCAGTAAATCTACTTGCGGCGGTCGGCAAGTGGTTAAACGTGCACTGCAGCACTGGTATATGCTGCGTTAAATGCCACGTAACACACTTGGAATATACTGCATTAAACAGCACGTACCGCACAGAAAAATACTGCATTAAATGTGCAGTAAGGCACAGAAATTTATTGCGTTCAACGTGCACTAAGGCACAGAAATAGTCTGCGTTAAACAAGCAGTAACACACAGAAATATACTGCGTTAAACGGCACGTAACGCACTGAAATATACAGTGATAAATGTGCACTAATGCACTGAAATATACTGCGTTAAACAGCGCGTAATGCATGGAAATATACTGCGTTCAACGTGCAATAATGCACAGAAATATACTGTGTTAAACGTTCACTAATGCACAGAAATAACTGCGTTAAACCTGCACTAACACACAGAAATATACTGTGTTAAATGTATGGTAATGCACTGAAATATACTGCGTTAAACATGCACTGTAGCACTGGAATATACTGCGTTAAAAGCCACGTAACGCCCTGAAATATACTGCATTAAATGGCACGTAACGCACAGAAACATACTGTGTTAAATGTGCAGTAACCCACAGAAATATATTGCGTTCAACGTGCACCAAGGCACAGAAATATACTGTGTTAAACGTGCAGTAACACACAGAAATATACTGCGTTAAACGGCACGTAACGCACTGAAATATACTATGTTAAACGTGCACTAATGCACATAAATGTACTGCATTAAATGGCACGTAATGCACTGAAATATAATGTGTTAAGTGTGCACTAATGTACTCAAATATACTGCGTTCAACGTGCAATAACGCACAGAAATATACTGCGTTAAACCTGCACTAACACACAGAAATATACTGCGTTAAATGTAAAGTAACGCACTGCAATATATTGCGTTAAACGTGCACTGCAGCACTGGAATATACTGCGTTAAATGCCACGTAACGCACTGAAATATACTGCATTAAATGGTATGTAACGTTCAGAAATATCAGTAACGCACAGAAATATACTTTGTTAAACATGCACTAACGCACTGAACTATATTGCAGTAAACTCGCCCTGACAAAACAAACTGACACTAAAGAATGGAGAGGTCACTACACACACACTGACTGAACTATTACTAAATTCACACTAAACTGATATTCTTCACTGACAATAGAATCAGAATAGCAAACTATAGCACACTAACTCTCTAGTAGCACTGAACAGAGCCCTGTTCTATCTCTCTCCACACGGATATCACACTACAAATGGCCTCTATTGAAAGAATACTTTAAAAGTGTGGGGTGGGACTAAGAGCAATGAGCCATGATTGGATAGAGTCATCATTACTTTCTCCAATCATGGCTCTGGCAGTCCTCTATGCCCTGATTGGGCAAAGCTTTCATTGCATCAGCCAATCAGGGCTTCCAATGCACTGTGTGGCAGCACAGTGGATTGCGGTCTTTCAGCGGACCAATCAAATGGTCGAACGTCCTGATAATTCCGGTGTTCATCGAATGGGCGCTCGGGCCAAACTGTTCGCCCATCCCTATTGATAACTAAAAATATGGCAAGAGTGGGGTGTGGCTGATACATTTTTCCATGAATGATGCAGTGTGATGGATAGCTGCTGCAAGGCACTGTGCAGCAATGTCAACTTTGCATTTCCGAGGTTGCATACTGCACCCTAGCCGCTCCACTTCCTGATGCCAACATCACTGGTCCTGGGGTTCATGACCGAAATCGGAATGTGGGGGGGGGGGGGGGTGGGGGGTTGCTCATGTATTTGATCCTGTCACCAAAATAAATTCATGTTTGTTCTTAAAAATAAAAACAAGACATGTTAAACTTTGATATCTTATGTAATGACAAAGTAATCCCTAATAAAGAGCCCATAGTGGAAAAGTAAAAATTGCTCTGGTCCAGAAAGTATATAAAGGTACGAGAGCAGAATTTGTTTATCTTCCATACCAATGTTATACACACACACACTCACACACATATTTCAAAAATCAGATTTTGATCATTTACTGCTCTTTATACCTTTTTATATTGTGTATAATAAGTAATGATGCTTTTTATGGAAAACATCCCAAAATGCGCTTTTTAGTAACTGTCAAGCAGAGATATTATTTGTAAAGCTAATGGTATTCTGAGATGTAACATATATTCGAAACATTTTTATATAAATAAATCATACCATCTGCATACCAATGGAAATATTTAAGTCTATGCATATTCATGCAGTGTGCAACAAGCTGACATGGTGATATTTGCATACATCTAGTCTGTATAATTTAAAGAGGACACTCTGATATATCAGGCCTGTTTTCCATTCACCCTATCCATTAGTATCTTCTGTAGGGGAGCATGTATAATGTATAATGGGTATAATGTAAGGTAGAGTAAATATGAAACAGATACTGAATACAACAATAATTTGACATGGTTCTTCTGACCCTGTTATATCGCATATACAGTAATAACTAGAGACCAGTTTCATTTCCCAAAAATGTCACAAAGTTTCCAATGTAATCTAATGCTCCTATCATACATTTGCCAAAATTGGAAGGTAAAGGTTACACATTTTGAAAATTGTGTCAACCTGCCACCTAGTGGTAATTTAACAAACAGCATAATTTACTAATATGTAATCTATTCAGCTTTCAAAATATTTGTTGAACAAGGTTATATATAAAATTAACCATGAACACTGTGATATTATCAATAAACATTCACAAAAGCATTAATTACCCACTTCCAAATGTCAAAGAATGAGATAAATAATGAATATTTTTCAGACTCAAGCCATCTTTTAGAACAAAGTGTAAACATACTTTGATATAGGTCAGGTAACATGCTTTGTAGCGTCACTTTGGGGAGTCTTTTGGGAGTATATTTTAAAGGAGAAATAAGAAAATAAGAATAGACAAAATACACCTTTCTGTTGACAACAAGCAAATGTTTATTTAGCAGAACCTAACATTTCTTGGTATTGACTGAAACTGATACAATATGCAATGGATTTATCCATCAACAGCAACAGGAGAGTCTTAGAAATCCAGACATTCAGCATCCTCACCAAATTTCTGGAGCACTTAAGGTAGACTTGAAAAAGTGGTACAAGAACCTCACTTACAGTGCATTGATAAAGTCCTTCTATGACTGAAATTGACCCAATATGCAATGGATTTGTCCATCAACAGCAACTAGAGAGTATTAGAAATCCAGAAATTCAGCATCCTCACCAAATTTCTGGAGCACTTATGATAGACTTGATGAAGTGGTCTAAGAACCTCACTTGGCACAAAAAAACAATCAAAAAGTGGAAAGCTCAATAGTAGCTAGGACTGTCTAACAGTTCTATAGAACCCACTCACTCAACTACTTGCAAAATTGCAGAAGAGTGGTACTCATATGACAAAAGGCATAAAGAAAAAATTAGGACAACGAAAAGAGGAGACAGTTGTCCAAAAGCGCCATATCTAAGTAACCGGGGTATAAAATTGCAAAATTCCCAAGAAAAAATACCAACACATAAATAAATAAATGAATGTTTCATTGAAAAATATTCAAATAACAAAAAAGCAAGGTAATGAAAAAATCATAGAAACCTTCCACATCCTCTTTTTGTTGTCCTAATTTTTTCTTTTTTCTAAGAACCTCACAGTACATTGATAAAGTCATTCTATGACTGCATATCCCTTCGCAGCCTTTGGTATGTCTTGGTCACAATTGTCAGGAACACATACACAGGCTATCACTAGATCTGCCTGCTGACCTAGGTGTTCAAACATGTTTTCTGGAACAATCTATGGAAAGGCCACATTTAGAACAGCAAAATTCCAGCTAGATTAGACAGACATTCCCACGTGTCACTAATTAATTACATTTTCCTTTATTCATAGGAAAAAACAATAAGGTGCTCATTTTTTGTCACAATAATATCAGTTATTTAACATACTTTGTAATTCTTGCTATTAGGAATAAGCTGGCTATCCTGCTCATTGCTGTATTACCCTGAGTTCCTCTGTGGGTACCGGGGCTGGAAGTGAAGGAGATTTACTCCTATGGTTACATGCAATAAAAATTATAGAGCAGCAGAAAAATTGGACCTCTGACAGGTTTTATTGCTGTCTGCTTTGCTGTTACAGAGATTTCATTACTTCCTGTCATGTCAGTGGCACAAACCAGGAAATTTCTTCAATGGGCACCTGACAAAGGCCCACACTTCAATACTATATAACAATTTATAAACAAAAAGTTGAATTGGGTTCCACTTAGAATTAAATGGTAAAAGTAATATATAGGACTTTACATCTTAGTAAAAGCTGCAAGTATCCCGATCAATTTATACCCAGCAATTGTATAGTGCATGTGGCCAGGGCAGTCCACAGAACAATGCACACATTTCCCCATCACACCTGCCAGCTAGTCAGCACAAAAACAAAGTATAAACTGTTTGCATACATACAGTATCTGAAATAAAAGGTCCCTCAACCCTAAACTAACAAGGCTCCTACTTCGGAAAAATATACACTATATATAAAGTATTGGGACACCTGCCTTTACACTCACATGAACTTTAAAGGGATTTTAAAGACTCAAAGTTTTTCACCTTAAAGCATTCTATGCATTAAGGTGAAAAACCTTCTTTGCTAGAGCGCCTCCTCCCCCAGACCCCCCCCCCCCCCCCCCGCTTTTTTTTCATACTTGAGCCCATTCATTCCAGCAGCATGCATGAGCCTAGTGGCTCCAGCCGCTGGCTCTCATCTCATTAGACAGATTGATAGCAGCAGGAGCCATTGGCTCCCACTGCTGTCAATCTAATCCAGTGACATGGGAGGGGGGGCTGTCTTTGTCAATGGACGCCCGGGTGCCCCAGGGAAAGTGGCTTTCCCTGGGGGCACCCGATGAAGAGGAGGAGCCAAGAGCGCCCCTGGGGCCCCCCAGAAGAGCAGGATTGGGACTGCTCTGTGCAAAACCCTTCTACAGAGCAGGTAAGTATAACATGTTTGTTGTTTTTATTTAAAAAAATCTGAACCTTTACAACCCCTTTTATGGCAACTTAGTCTTAGTCCGTAGGGTTCAATCTTGAGTTGGCCCACCCTTTTCAGCTATAACAGCTTCAACTCTTCTGGAAAGGCTGCCCACAAGGTTTAGGAGTGTGTCTATGGCAATGTTTGACCATTCTTCCTAAAGCGCATTTGTGAGATCAGGCAGTGATGTTGGAGAGAAGGCCTGGCTCACAGTCTGCTCTTTAATTCATCCCAAAGGTGTTCTATCGGGTTGAGGCCAGTCAAGTTCTTCCACCCCAAACTCTCTCATCCATGTCTTTATGGACCTTGCTTTGTGCACTGGTCCAAATCGTTTGGTGGAGGGGAGACTATGGTGTGGGGTTGTTTTTCAGGGGTTGGGCTTGGCCCCTTAATTCCAGTAAAGGGAACCCTTAAGGCATCAGAATACCAAGACATTTTGGACAATTTCATGCTCCCAACTTTGTGGGAGCAGTTTGAAGTTGGCCCCTTTCTGTTTCAACAGGCCTTCTCTCCAGTGCACAAAGAAACGTCCATGGATGAGCGAGTTTGGGGTGGAAGGACTTGACTGGCCTGCACAGAGTCCGGACCTCAACCCGATAGAACACCTTTGGGATGAATTAGAGTGCAGACTGCGACCCAGGTCTTTTACCCCCACATCAGTGCCTGACCTCACAAATTCACTTCTGGAAGAATGGTGAAACATTTCCATAGTAGACACCCTTCTAAACCTTGTAGACAGCCTTCCCAGAAGAGTTGAAGCTGTTATAGCTGCAAAGGGTGGGCCAACTCAATATTGAACCCTACAAACTAAGACTGGGTGCCATTAAAGTTCATGTGTGTGTGTAAAGGCAAGCGTCCCAATACTTTTGGTAATATAGTGTATATCAATTGATAAACTGAGAGCAGGTATGCCTTGATAGTAACCCCTTCTTCTTTAAATATGCAAAGATACACCAGAAGTTGTATGTTAGGGCAGCTCATTCACTGCACGTTAACAGTGTGTTGGGGTGCAGTTCAAAATTAATGGCACACAAAATATGACAAAGGGAAATCAGGAACACAGCCAAAACACATTTTTGATAACGCAAGGAAAAGTACACAATGTACAATATAGTCACAATATTGTCCAATTACACATGCATTAGCTGGAGTAATTAAATTAAATAATGTGGCGCTGAATCAATAAAACTCAATAGAAAATATACAATACTTGATGTGCATAAAACTAAAATATATCATTTAAATATCTCAATTCATAAAGTGAATAAATATGAAAAAAATACAAATATACAATTTATAAATAATCACCAAAATAATGAAATTAGTAAAATGAAAAACCAATGATCAAATTCTTAAAGCAAATAAAATGTCCCAATTCATGAACTAAATAATCTAGAAAATTGGTAATTCATGTGCAATATCCTAAAAAATATAGGGTGAGTAGTCCCATACCCAGGTGCAAATAGATGCCCCTCCTATCCAAAAAGTATGAGCAATCCAAGAGATAAATTGTTGATACAGTGCTGATCACCACAGTAATATCACCCGTGATACAAGATAAGGTAGACTCCTTACCAGATAGTATGGACCATATTAAATGGGTAACAGTGCATTTAAAATAACCAGGATGTCTTCCTGTCACTCCTCATCCTCTTGCTATGAGCTCTCCCAGCAGTGTAATGCAAAGCAAGAAAATGTCATCTCATAGCGCAATATGTTTAAAAAAATCTGTATTTTTTTTGTTTACAAAAGATTTTATTGGAAAGTCAAAACCAAACAGTACAGATAAAAGCAGCATAACATGAATAACGTTGAATGAAAGTTACAGGCCACGTAATAATTCACAACAGAATATTCACATAGAGATGGCATTTAATGCTATATGATAGATATAAAAATCTTTCGGATTCCGGTAAAGTAGGGGAATAAAAGGTGTTGGATATCTTATCCAAACGAGGAAAACATTTATGAATTGGAAGCACATTTATCCCAGATATCCCATTTCACATTAAAAATATGCAATGTATTATTCAAAGGGTGATAAATGTATTCTGAAAGTCTGAGCATCTCCATTCTGGAGATAAGCAGGGAACCACAAAATTGTGGGGGATCTCCAGTTAAATGCAATTATCCACTGGATGGCACTAAATAATGTGTGAATCAATCTAGCTAAGGGGATATCAGGAATAGGTGCAACAAGAAGGCACATCTTAGGGTTGATATGAACATCTCTATCTGCTATCTGCAAAATTGTTGCTGAGGTGAGGCTCCACAGCCCTCTCAAATGACTACAGCTCCAAAATAAATGCAATAACGTGCCTTCCTCTGAACAACCCCTAAAACAATCAGAAGATTTGGAGGGGTAGAATGAGTGGATTAAAGTAGGGGTCATATACCATGTAATATAAAGCTTAAGAGGAGTTTTTCTGCTAGAGGTGGAGCGAGTACATCTACGAAGATTATGCATCATCTTATGCCAATCCAGCACAGATATAGAACACTCCAATTCCTGTTCCCATCTACACATATATTTGTGTTTGTTAAGAAGAGAGGACTCATTAGGATGGTTATACATCGTTGAGATTAGGCCTCTACCCCGAGGGGAGGAGTGACTTCAAAGGGCGTAAAGGGGGGGCGCAAATTTAAGGAACCATGGTTTTGGAAAAATTCTCTGATAAGGACATAATTAATCAGTTCAGTAGTACTATGAATTTTGTGAATGGAACGTAGTTGGTCAAAAGAGCAGAACATATTATTCATAGAGAGGGATCTCAAATTAACAAGACTCCAAGCGATTAGAGTTGAGCGAACACCGGGATGTCCGGGTTCGGCGGGTCCGGCCGAACTTGAAAAAAAAGTCCAGGTTCGTGACCCAGACTTAACCTGAATTTTACCCCGATCCCGAACCCCATTGAAGTCAATGGTGACCCGAACTTTTGAGCACTAAAATGGCTCTAAAAAACACATGGAAAGGGCTAGAGGGCTGCAAATGGCAGCAAAATCTTCTTAAGAGCATGGCAAGTGCTCTGCAAACAAATGTGGATAGGGAAATAACTTAAAATAACAAAAAATAAATGAAAATAAAAAATAATAATCTTGAATGATGTAGGAGGAGGACGAGGCCCATATGGAGTAGGAGGTTGAGGTGGCGGTGGATATGGCGGTGTAGGTGGAAGCAGCAGGGGTGGAGGAGGAGGACGAGGTAGCCAACACTGGTTTTGGTTTTTAATTTTTTTTTTTTTTTAATTAGGGTACACCCCAAAAGAGTAAGAAAGATCAAATACAACAATGGCTGGGTAAGGCCGGTATACATGTCTATTCTGCACAAGGTACGGACAAGTCCTCTGGGATCCATGCCTGGTTCATTTTAATGAACTTGAGCTTGTCCTCATTGGATCTGGACAGGCGGCTGCGCTTGTCTGTGATAATGCCCCCAGCCGTGCTAAATACCCGTTCAGATAATACACTGGCTGCAGGGCAGGCCAGCACCTCCAAGGCGTAAAGGGCAAGCTCGGGCCATGTGCCCAACTTGGAGACTCAGAAGTTGAAGGGGGCAGACCCGTCATTCAGTACGTCTAGGCGTGTGCACACATACTACTCCACCATGTTAGTGCTGGGTCGTGGTGCTGCTGGTGGAGCTCCTGTTGCAAGGAGAGGACATGGTCGATCTGTGCCAGCTACACGCACAAGTGAAACACCTTTCTCAGCTGCGAGTAGGCGACAGAACTTGCAGCAGTATTTGGCAGGGCCTAATGCGCCTCTACAAGTGTTGAGGCCAGAACAAGTACAGGCGATAGTAGATTGGGTTGCTGACAGTGCCTCCAGTTCCTTCACATTGTCTCCCACCCAGTCTTCTGCTGAAAGGTCAGAGTTGGCACCTGCAGCCGATGTCCACCAATCTTTCACCTCACCCCCTTGCAAATCAGCCAAGCAGTCTGAGCCCCAAGTCATGCAGCAGTCTCTTCTTCTTTTTGATGACTCTGTTAGCATGGTTTTCCAGGGCTATCCACCTAGCCCTGCCCCAGAAGTGGAAGAGATTGAGTGCACCAATGCCCAACCACTTATGTCTCAAGATGAGTACTTGGGAGGACCATCGCAGCACGTCTCGGATGATGACGAAACACAGGTGCCAACTGCTGCGGAATTCCAAATTGTGGAGACCGACAAGGAGGGCAGGGGTGAAGACTGGGTGGAAGATGATGTGGAGGATGATGAGGTCCTCGACCCCACATGGAATGAACGTCATGCAGGTGACCTGAGTGGTTTGGAGGAAGAGGCGGTGGTCGCACAGCACAGCAGAAGAGGGAACAGGGTGCAAAAGCGGAGCGGCCGTGCCCTAGATACTACGCCTGCTACTGCCCAACGCAGCAAGGGACCGAGGACACCAAAGCCAGCTCAAAGGAGTTCCCTAGCGTGGCAGTTCTTCAGACAATGTGATGATGACAGGACACGAGTGGTTTGCACGCTGTGCAATTAGAGCCTCAAGCGAGGCATAAGCCTTCTCAACCTGAGCACAACCTGCATGACCGAGCATCTAAGTGCAAAGCACGAGCTGCAGTGGAGTAGACACCTCAAAAACCAAGAAAGGTCTCTATCTCCTCCTGCTTCCTCTTCTACTGCTGCAATCTCGGCCTCTTCATCTACCTCTGTAGTGACAGTGGCATCTGCCACCCCGCAAACAGAGGATCTGCCAGCAACACCACCAACTGGGTCACCAACAACCATCTCCACAATGTCCCGTGGAAGTGTTCAGCTTTCTGTCTCCCAAACACTGGAGCGGAAGAGGAAGTACCCCCCTACCCACCTGTGATTCCTGGCCCTAAATGCCAGCATTTCAAAATTCCTGGCCTTTGAAATGCTGTCATTCTGTCTGGCGGAGACGCAGAGTTTTAAAAGCCTTATTGCGGTGGCTGTCCCACAGTATGTCGTGCCCAGCCGCCACTACTTTTCCAGGCAAGCCATCCCTTCTCTGCACAACCAAGTGGGTGACAAAATCAGGTGTGCAATGCGCAACGCCATCTCTGGCAAGGTCCACCTAACAACGGATACGTGGACCAGTAAGCACGGTCAGGGACGTTATATCTCCCTAACAGCACACTGGGTAAATGCATTGGTGGCTGGGCCTGAGGCGGATAGCAGTTTGGCGCATGTCCCTTCACCACCGAGGATTGCAGGGCGCTTCAGTTTGCCTCCTGTTCCTAACTCCTCCTACTCCGCTTCCTCATCCTCTACCGCCTCCTCATCTGATCAGCGTAACACCTTCACCACCAACTTCAGCACAGCCAGGGGTAAACGACAGCAGTCAGTTTTAAAACTTGCCTGTTTGGGGGGAAAACCCCACACCGCGCAGGAGTTGTGGAAGAGCATGGAACAGCAGACCAATGAGTGGTTGCTGCCAGTGAGCCTCAAGCCCAGCCTGGTGGTGTGCGATAACGGGCGAAATCTCATAGCAGCTCTGGGCCTAGCCGGTTTGACGCACATCCCTTGCCTGGCGCATGTGCTGAACTTGGTGGTACAGGGCTTCCTTAAGGCTCCGTTCACATGTCAGCGTATGGATCGCGGGCAGAACCGCTGCGGTTCCGCCCGCGATCCAGAGATTATTGCAAATCGCGGGACGCCTGTGCGTTGCCCGTTGATTTGCAATAGCCCCCCAAACGCTGAGCGATGTTGCCACGATTTCCGCCTGCCGAATCGCGGTAACATCGTGCAAAAAAAATCGCAGGACGCATTACGCCCAAAAAAGTACAAGAGCTTCGTTGGAGCGTATTGCGTCCCGCGATTTTTTTTGCGCGATCTTACCGCGATTCGGCAGGCGGAAATCGCGGCAACATCGCTCAGCGTTTGGGGGGCTATTGCAAATCAACGGGCAACGCACAGGCGTCCCGCGATTTGCAATAATCTCCGGATCGCGGGCGGAACCGCGGCAGTTCTGCCCGCGATCCATACGCTGACATGTGAACGGAGCCTAAACATTACCCCGATATGTCAGAGCTGCTGCAGAAAGTGCGGGCCGTCTGTGCACACTTTCGGGGTTCTCACCCTGCTGCTGCTCGCCTGTCAGCACTGCAGCGTAACTTCGGCCTTCTTGCTCACTACCTCATATGTGATGTGCCCACAAGGTGGAACTCCACCTTGCACATGCTGGCCAGACTTATTGATTGACTTATTGATTGACTTATTGACTTATTTATTGATAAGCATAATAGAACAACAGTATCCAAAAGGTGTATCTCACTGTATCATATGCAGACTAGCCCGCAATTAACTTTTTTTTCCCCTAAATGGGTTTTTATTGATAAGCGGAATACAACAACAGTATCCAATGGGTGTATCTCACTGTAACATATGCAGACTAGGCTGCAATTTTTTTTTCCCCCTAAATGGGATTTTATTGATAAGCGGAATACAACAGTATCCAATGGGTGTATCTCACTGTATCATATGCAGACTAGCCCGCAATTACATTTTTTTCCCCTAAATGGGTTTTTATTGATAAGCCGAATACAACAACAGTATCCAATGGGTGTATCTCAGTGTAACATATGCAGACTAGGCTGCAATTCATTTTTTTCCCCCTAAATGGGTTTTTATTGCAAAGCGGAATACAACAGCAGTATCCAATCTTCAGGGTCCGGACTGGCGGCAGGTGATGGCACTGGAGGTGGATCCTCTGTGTCAGTGAGGGATTGGCGTGGACCGTACCAGGGGACCGGTTCTAAGTTACTACCGGTTTTCACCAGAGCCCGCCGCAAGGCGGGATGGACTTGCTGCGGCGGTAGCAACCAGGTCGTATCCTCCGGTAACGGCTCAACCTCAAAGACAGCTGATTCAGGCGCGGTACAGAAGGACAAGGCAAAGGCAAGGTCAGACGGAGCAAAGGGTCAAGGCAGGCGGCAAGGTTCGTAGTCAGGGGCAACAGCAGAAGGTCAGATACACAGGCAGGGAACGATACACCAAAAGCTTTCTCAAGGTACCAAAGGCAACAAGATCCGGCAAGGACAGGAAGGGGAAGTGGGTTTTTATTGAATTTGGGCTGATTGGACCAGGCACCAATTAGTGGTGCACTGGCCCTTTAAATTTACATGCTGCGGCGCGCGCGCGCCCTAGGGAGGAAGGAACCCGGCGTGCGCCGGGAGCAGAGAGGACCCGGCGGGTGAGTTCCACTAATGCGGGGGAACAGCGCTCACGGTCGGGGACGCCGACCGGAGCGCTGCAGCCCGCAGCACGCCTTGAGTGCTCCGGGGAAGCCACGGAACCCGGAGCACTCGGCGTTACAGTACCCCCCCTTAGGTCTCCCCCTCTTTTTGGAGCCCAGGTACCTGTGGATGAGGTCCTTGTCAAGGATATTGGACTCGGGCTCCCACGACCTCTCCTCAGGACCACAATTCTCCCAGTCAACCAAAAAAAACTTTTTACCTCTGACGACCTTGGAGGCGAGGATCTCTTTTACTGAGAAGACGTCAGAGGACCCAGAGACAGGAGCAGGAACGATGACCTTGGGGGAAAATCGGTCAAGAATGAGGGGTTTGAGGAGGGATACATGAAAGGAGTTGTGAATACGGAGAGAAGGAGGAAGATGGAGTTTGTAAGAGACAGCATTAATTTGGCTTTTGATTTTAAAAGGCCCAAGATAACGTGGACCCAGTTGTAGCTGGGGACCCGAAACCGGATGTATTTGGCAGAGAGCCACACTCTGTCCCCAGGAGAAAAGACAGGAGGAGTTCTTCTTTTCCTATCTGCATGTCTCTTCATGCGAGAAGAGGCGAGGGTGAGCGACTTTTGAGTCTCTTTCCAGATGGAGGAGAAGTCCAGGGTCAAGTCATCAACGGCAGGAACTCCAGAAGAAGTGGGAATGGGGAGGGGGGGAAGCGGGTGACGGCCGTACACCACAAAAAACGGGGATTTGGTGGATGACTCAGAGTCTCTAAAGTTGTAAGAAAATTCGGCCCAGGGCAACAAGTCGACCCAATCATCCTGACGGGAGGAGACGAAATGTCGCAGGTAGTCACCAAGGATCTGGTTAACCCTCTCCACTTGTCCATTGGACTGAGGGTGGTAGGCAGAGGAGAAGTTCAATTTGATCTTCAATTGGGTGCAGAGAGCTCTCCAAAACTTTGAGATAAACTGAACGCCTCTATCGGAGACGATGTGTGTTGGAAGACCATGGAGACGAAAAATGTGTAAAAAGAATTGCTTTGCCAGCTGTGGCGCAGAAGGGAGGCCAGGGAGCGGAATAAAATGTGCCATATTAGAGAACCTGTCGACAACCACCCATATGACTGTGTTGCCATGGGATACAGGAAGATCCGTGACGAAGTCCATTGCTATGTGGGACCAAGGCTGTTCAGGCACTGGCAGAGGGAGAAG
The DNA here is from genome assembly GCF_965119305.1 of Pelophylax lessonae. Classification (NCBI taxonomy): domain Eukaryota; kingdom Metazoa; phylum Chordata; class Amphibia; order Anura; family Ranidae; genus Pelophylax; species Pelophylax lessonae. The sequence continues at coordinate 152,036,399 of NC_138769.1, read as the reverse complement.
AAGACCTGCAGGCTTCTGGCGGGGAGTTTTATCACGTGCGCAGACAGTACAGGCCCGAACGAACTCAGTCACATCTTTCTCAAAGGAAGGCCACCAATAGTGTCTGGCAATTAGTTGAGTCGTCTTTTTAATTCCAGCATGACCCGCCAGGTGAGAGGAGTGACCCCATTTGAGAGTCCGCAGGCGAAGACTTGGAGGAACAAATGTTTTCCCTGGAGGAACTGGTACCAGTGAAGCAGGGGCAGTTGAAATTAGACACTCAGGAGGAATGATGTGTTGAGGCACGGTTTCATCCTCGGAGGCATCGGTGGAGCGTGATAGGGCATCCGCCCTAATGTTTTTATCAGCAGGACGAAAATGGATTTGGAAGGTGAATCGGGCAAAGAACAATGACCACCTGGCCTGGCGTGGATTAAGGCGCTGGGCAGACTGAAGGTACGAGAGATTTTTGTGGTCAGTATAGATGGTGATCGGATGAGGGGATCCTTCCAGAAGGTGTCTCCATTCTTCCAGTGCCAATTTAATGGCTAGAAGTTCACGATCTCCGATGGCGTAGTTCTTTTCAGGGGGAGAAAAAGTTTTTGAGAAAAAAACGCAGGTGACGTTTTTCCCTTTAGCAGATTTTTGAAGAAGAACCGCTCCGGCTCCAACAGAGGAGGCATCTACCTCCAGGAAGAATGGTTTCAGCGGATCAGGCCTATTCAAGACTGGAGCGGAGGCGAAGGCGGCTTTAAGACGAGTAAAGGCTTCTTCAGCTTGGGGAGGCCAGGATTTCGGATTCGCTTCTTTCTTGGTTAGGGCCACAATAGGCGACACGATAGTGGAGAAATGGGGAACAAACTGACGGTAATAATTGGCGAATCCCAGGAAGCGCTGAATAGAGCGAAGGCCTGAGGGGCGTGGCCAATCCAAGACTGCAGAGAGTTTGTCAGGGTCCATTTGAAGACCCTGTCCAGAAACTAGGTATCCCAGAAACGGCAGACAGCTACGTTCAAAAAGACATTTTTCCATTTTGGCGTACAGATGGTTGACACGAAGGCGCTGGAGCACTTGACGAACATGGCGACGGTGTTCCTCCAGGGTGGAGGAGAAGATTAGAATGTCGTCGAGATAGACCACTACACAAGTATACAACATGTCCCGGAAGATTTTGTTGACAAAGTCTTGAAAGACTGCAGGAGCGTTGCACAGGCCGAACGGCATGACGAGATACTCAAAGTGGCCATCTCTGGTATTAAAAGCGGTTTTCCACTCATCTCCCTCACGGATTCTGATGAGATTATAAGCGCCCCTGAGGTCAAGCTTGGTGAAGACCCTTGCTCCGCGCAGACGGTCAAAGAGTTCCGAGATGAGAGGCAAAGGGTAGCGATTTTTTACCGTGATTTTGTTAAGACCGCGGTAGTCAATACATGGGCGTAGTGACCCATCCTTTTTGGCAACAAAGAAAAATCCTGCTCCGGCAGGAGAAGAGGATTTCCTGATAAAACCTTTCTTAAGGTTCTCCTGAACGTATTCTGACATGGCCTTGGTTTCAGGGATGGAAAGAGGGTAAATCCTGCCACGGGGTGGCGTGGTACCAGGAAGCAAATCAATGGGACAATCATAGGGTCTATGTGGTGGTAAGACCTCCGCCTGCTTCTTGCAAAAGACGTCAGAGAAGTCCAGATAAGCCTTAGGAAGGCCGAGCAATGGTGAGGAAACGGAGACTTGTCTAGTAGGTACCAACTTGAGGCAATGAGTGTGGCAGGTAGGCCCCCATGATTTAATGTCCCCAGAGGTCCAGTCGAGGGTAGGAGAGTGGCGCTGGAGCCAGGGCAGGCCAAGAAGGACGTCAGAGGTGCAGTTCGGTAGAACAAAAAATTCAATGGTCTCTTGGTGGAGGACTCCTATGGTCATGAGCACAGGTTCTGTGCGATAACGCACGGTACAGTTTAGATTCTCACCGTTAACTGTAGAAATGAAGAAAGGCTTGACGAGACGGATCACAGGAATGTTAAAGCGGTTTATGAAGGAGGCTCTAATGAAGTTTCCTGCAGAACCAGAGTCCAAGAAGGCCTGTGCAGGGAAGAAGACTTTAGAGGTAGAAGAAATCCGTACTGGAACCATCAAACGTGGAGAGGAAGACTCTACACCCAGCGACGCCTCTCCTACGTTCACTAGGTGCGAGCGTTTCCCTGATGCTGTGGACGAACTGGACAGTCCTTTAAGAAATGTTCGGAACTCCCACAATATAAACATAAATTCTCATTCCTCCGGCGAGATCTTTCTTGCTGGGTCAGGCGAGCCCGATCCACTTGCATGGCCTCCTCGGCGGGAGGCGCAGCAACCGGTTGCAATGGTTGCTGAAAGAGAGGTGCCAGGCGTGGATAACACCTGTTGCGAACAAGATTCTTTTCTTGGCGAAGTTCCTGGCGTCTTTCAAGGAAGCGCATATCTATGCGAGTAGCCAACTGGATGAGTTCCGTCAGGGAGTCAGGTATTTCTCGTGCGGCTAGAGCATCCTTGATATGGCTGGATAAACCTTTTTTAAAAGTTGCACAGAGGGAGTCGTTGTTCCAAGTCAGTTCGGAGGCCAGTGTGCGAAATTGTATAGCATATTCGCCTACAGTAGCGTCTCCTTGGACGAGGTTTAGCAAGGCCGTTTCTGCTGACGAGGCACGGGCAGGTTCCTCGAAGACACTGCGGACTTCAGAGACGAAAGACTGGACGGAGGCAGTGGCAGGATCATTGCGGTCCCAAAGTGGTGTGGCCCAGGCCAAGGCCTTCCCAGACAATAAGCTGACCATGAAGGCCACCTTAGATCGTTCCGTAGGAAACTGGTCGGCCAACATCTCCAGGTGTAGGGAACATTGGGACAAGAATCCCCGGCACATCTTAGAATCCCCATCAAACTTGTCCGGGAGAGACAAACGGATTCTAGCGGAGGTGGCGGCCACCGGCTGCGGAGGTGGAGCAGAAGCAGAAGCAGAAGCAGGCGGCTGCTGCGGTGCGGGAAGAAGCTGTTGCAGCATGGCGGTCAACTGTGCCAGTTGTTGTCCTTGTTGGGCAATCTGCTGGGACTGCTGGGCAACCACGGTAGTGAGGTCAGCGAGACTAGGCAGCGGCACATCAGCGGGATCCATGGCCGGATCTACTGTCAGGGTCCAGACTGGCGGCAGGTGATGGCACTGGAGGTGGATCCTCTGTGTCAGTGAGGGATTGGCGTGGACCGTACCAGGGGACCGGTTCTAAGTTACTACCGGTTTTCACCAGAGCCCGCCGCAAGGCGGGATGGACTTGCTGCGGCGGTAGCAACCAGGTCGTATCCTCCGGTAACGGCTCAACCTCAAAGACAGCTGATTCAGGCGCGGTACAGAAGGACAAGGCAAAGGCAAGGTCAGACGGAGCAAAGGGTCAAGGCAGGCGGCAAGGTTCGTAGTCAGGGGCAACAGCAGAAGGTCAGATACACAGGCAGGGAACGATACACCAAAAGCTTTCTCAAGGTACCAAAGGCAACAAGATCCGGCAAGGACAGGAAGGGGAAGTGGGTTTTTATTGAATTTGGGCTGATTGGACCAGGCACCAATTAGTGGTGCACTGGCCCTTTAAATTTACATGCTGCGGCGCGCGCGCGCCCTAGGGAGCGGGGCCGCGCGCGCCGAGAGGAGGAAGGAACCCGTCGTGCGGCGGGAGCAGAGAGGACCCGGCGGGTGAGTTCCACTAATGCGGGTGAACAGCGCTCACGGTCGGGGACGCCGACCGGAGCGCTGCAGCCCGCAGCACGCCTTGAGTGCTCCGGGGAAGCCACGGAACCCGGAGCACTCGGCGTTACACCAATGGGTGTATCTCACTGTAACATATACAGACTAGGCTGCAATTTAATTTTTTTCCCCTAAATGGGTTTTTATTGCAAAGCGGAATACAACAGCAGTATCCAATGGGTGTATCTCACTGTAACGTATGAATGAAAATTTTTTATTTTTCCCTTTAATTGGTGATTTTTGAAGAGCAGATTTGAACAGCAGTTTCTAAATGCTGTATGACAGTGTCACAGTAAAGTATTAGTGAAAAACTGAAAAATAATTGTCCCCTTAATTGGTGCTTGTTGAATAGCAGATTAGAAAAGCCGTGTCTAAACACTGTATGTCAAAGTAAAATATGATGGAAAAAAGTTTTTTTCTTTTTTAAATCCAGATTAACCACTTGCCTACAGTGCACTTTCCCCCCCCCCTCCTGCCCAGACCGATTTTCAGCTTTCAGCGCTCTCACAATTTGACTGAGAATTACTCAGTCATGCAACACTGTACCCATACAAAAATTGTGTCCTTTTTTTCACACAAATAGAGCTTTCTTTTGATGGTATTTGATCAATACTGGGTTTTTTATTTTTTGTGCTATAAATAAAAAAAGACTGAAAATATCGTGAAAAAACACATTTTTCTTTGTTTCGGTCATAAAATTTTGCAAATTAGTCATTTTTCTTCACAAATTTTGGCCAAAATGTATACTGCTACTTATCTTTGGTAAAAAAAACCCAAATAAGTGTATATTATTTGGTCTTTGTGAAAGTTATAGAGTCCACAAGCTATGGTGCGAATCATTGAAAATTGATCACACTTGATTACACCTGATGTACTGAAGGCCTATCTCATTTCTTGAGACACTAAAAGGTCAGGAAAGTACAAATACCCCCCAAATGACCCCTTTTTGGAAAGTAGACATTCCAAGGTATTTAATAAGGGGCATGATGAGTTTTTTGAAGTTGTAATTTTTTCCCACAATGCTTTGCAAAATGAAGATTTATTTTTTTTTATTTATTTTTTTTTACAAATTGCCGTATTAACAGGTTATTTCTCTCACACAGCACATGTATACTTGCAACTACACCCCAAAACACATTCTACTACTCCTCCTGAGTATGGCGATACCACATGTGTGAGACTTTTTCACAGCCTGGCCACATACAGAGGCCTAACATCCAAGAAGCAGCGTCCGGCATTCTAGGAGCATAAATTACACATATAATTTCCTGACAACCTATCGCACTTTTGAAGGCCCTGGAGCACCAGGACAATGGAAACCCCCATAAAATGACCCCATTTTGGAAAGCAAACAGCCCAACGTATAATTTTTGAGGCATAATGAGTCTTTTGAATATGTCATTTTTTTCCACAAGTTTTTGGAAAATGTGGAAAGAAAATGAAAACACATTTTTTTTACACAAAGCTGTCCATTTATGCAATATTTCTAACACATCGCATGTACATAGCAAAACTTGCACCCCAAAATACATTCTGCTATTCCTCCTGAGTATGGCGATACCACATGTGTAACACTTTTTCACAGTCTGGCCACATACATAGGCCTAACATCCAAGTAGCGCTTTACACAAAGTTGTCCATTTATCCACTTTAAGACTGGGCCTATTTTTGACACTTGGTGTTTACAAGCTAAAATCATTTTTTTTGCTAGAAAACTACTTTGAACCCCCAAACATTATATATTTTTTTTTAGCAGAGACCCTAGAGAATAAAATGGAGATCGTTGCAATATTTTTTATCACACCATATTTGCGCAGCAGTCTTCCAAATGCGATTTTTTTGAAAAAAATTCACTTTTTTGAACTAAAAAATAAGAAAACAGTAAATTTAGCCCAATTTTTTTCCATAATGTGAAAGATAATGTTACGCCGAGTAATTTGATACCCAACATGTCATGCTTCAAAATTGCGCATGCTCACAGAATGGCGCCAAACATTGGTACTTAAAAATCCCCATAGGCAACATTTTAAAAATTTCTGCAGGTTACTAGCTTAGAGTTACAGAGGAGGTCTAGGGCTCAAATTATTGCACTCGCTCTAACGATCGCGGCGATACCTCACATGTATGGTTTGAACACCGTTTACATATGTGGGCGGGACTTGCGTATGCGTTTGCTTCTGCGCGCGAGCTAACGGGGACAGGGCGCTTTAATTTTTTTTTTTTTTTTTTTTCCTATTTATTTTATTTATTATTTTTTTATTTTTACACAGTTTAAAAAAAAAAAAATGTTTTGATCATTTTTATTCCTATTACAAGGAATATAAACATCCCTTGTAATAGAAATAGGCATGACAGGTCCTCTTTATTGTGAGATCTGGGGTCAAAAAGACCTCACACCTCACAACTACACTAAAAAAGAAAAAAAAAAAAAAATTGTTGAAAGAGGAAAAAACAAAAAGCAAAAAAAAAAAGCGGCCCTTTAAACCGGTTGCTAGGCAACGTCTTTTGACGTAGCTCCGGTCTTCCAAGACCATAGAGTTGAATGAGGGCCATCTTGCCCTCACTCGACTTCCTGTCTCTGAGGATCCGGGACCGGATAGTTTTCCCCGCTGCCGGCTGGTCCGGTAAGCTGGGAAAACATCTGGGACGTGGCAGGAGGGGGGGGGGCACCTCTTCCCCTGCACCGTAAGGGTAATTCCGCGGCGAATCCGCCACTGGGACCACCCTTATCTGAAAGCCGACCGCCCGCCGTTTCAAAAAATACCGGGGTTATGGGGGCTATCTGCTGCCATAACCCCAGTATTTAGCTTTTAATGGCCAACGCATATAGTCGTTAAGCGGTCAGTAAGTGATTGCATGTATATGGCAAACAGGTGACGATGACTGACGGGGTGACAGATGACGATGACTGATGGGGTGACAGGTGACGATGACTGATGGGGTGACAGGTGACGATGACTGATGGGGTGACAGGTGACGATGACTGACGGGGTGACAGGTGACGATGACTGATGGGGTGACAGGTGACGATGATTGATGAGGTGACAGGTGATGATGATTGATGAGGTGACAGGTGACGATGATTGATGGGGTGACAGGTGACGATGATTGATGGGGTGACAGATGACAATCACTGACAGGGTGACATGTGACGATGATTGATGGGGTGACAAGTGACGATGACTGATGGGGTGTCAAGTGACGATGACTGATGGGGTGACAGGTGACGATGACTGATGGGGTGACAGTGATTGATGGGGTGACAGGTGACGGGCGATGGTCACTGATGGGTGACAGGTGACGGGCGATGGTGCACGGCGGTACTGATGGCAGTCTCTGGTGACCGGTGAACTTTAGGCTATGTTCACATGTGAGCGTAGCGATCGCAGGCAGAATCACTGCAATTCTGCCCGTGATCCAGAAATCATTGCAAATTGCGGGGCGCCTGTGCGTTGCCCGTGATTTGCAATAGCACCCCAAACGCTGTGCGATGTTGCTGCGATTTCCGCCTGCCGAATCGCGGTAACATCGCGCAAACAATGCATGACGCTCCAAAGAAACTCTTGTACCTTTTTTGGGGCGTCATGCGATGTTTGCGCGATGTTACCGCGATTCGGCAGGCGGAAATGGCGGCAACATCGCACAGCGTTTGGGGTGCTATTGCAAATCAGGGGCAGCGCACAGGCGTCCCGCGATTTGCAATGATTTCCGGATCGCGGGCAGAATCGCAGTGATTCTGCCTGCGATCGCTACGCTCACATGTGAACGTTATGGGTGTCAATTTCTGGGCACTGATGAGGTGACTGTTGGGTGACAGGGGACATTGGGGGGGGGCTGAGGACTGTGTGGGGACCTTTATTAGTGTGATTTTTACTTTTTACATGTGTACAGAGCAGTAACTCACTATTTCTAGCTCTGCTCCCCTCATACTGGAAACTGTATGAGGAGAGAAGAGCTAGTAACAGTGAGTTACTGCTCTTTGTTTACATTTTCTGATCGGCTGTGAATGGATTCACAGCCGATCACATAGTAAACAGTCACTGTCAGTGACTGTTTACTACCGCCGGTGACAGCTGTGTTCCTACGGAACACAGTGCCACCGACATGACCGCGCTGCGCGCTCCCGATCGCGCATGCGCGGTCATCTTGTGGGCGCCTTCATTGTGATCGGCTGTGTCATTGGAACACAGCCGATCACGTGGGAAACAGCCACGCCCATTGGCTGTTTCCCCCCTGCCGGTGACGGGGGGTGTCCCGGGGACACCCCGACACCGGCAGTGCACGGCGGCGCGCACGCGATCGCGCGCCTGCCCTGCTTAAAGTGCCGCCGTCATATGACGGCGGCCCAGGATAATGGTCGCACCGCTCCGCCGTCATATGACGGCGGGCGGGCGGCAAGCGGTTAAGCAGACACATATGCACTGAGCTTGCATTACATGGCCGCTACACGCCGCACGCCTATCAGGTTGGATACTGTTGTTGTTCTATTCCGCTATTGAATAAAGAAAACCCATTTGAATGAAAAACTGAAAAATATTTTTTTTCCCTAAAAACTGAAAAAAATTATTTTCCCCTTAAATTGGTGCTTTTCGAAGAGCAGATTAGAAAAGCAGTGTCTAAACACTGTATGTCAAAGTAAAATATGAAGAAAAAAAGTTTTTTTCTTTTTTAAATCCAGATTAAGCAGACACATATGCACTGAGCTTGCATTATATGGCCGCTACATGCCGCACGCTGCCCACCTAACAGACTGATAAAAGTTTATTTTTTCTCCCTCCTCCTCACTGGGATCAGGTCTGGGCAAAAAGATCGTGCACTGCACCACACAATAAAATCAATGTAGATCGCTGTCTGATTAAAGAAGATTCTTCCTATTCTTTCCCTGAAAGCAATCTCCAGCCTGCCCCTACAATAATCTCCTATCTCTTCCTCAGCAGCATCAGGAACCTGTCCCTAGTATAGTTAGAGCAGAGTGATGCGCAGCGCTATGTGACTCCAGCTTATATAGAGGCTGGGTCACATGCTGCACTGGCCAATCACAGCCATGCCATTAGTAGGCATGGCTGTGATGGCTTCTAAGGGCACACTAGTTAAACGCTTGCTGATTGGCTGCCTTGCAGCTGTTGAAACCGTGCCATTAAAACCGTGCCAAAACATGAAATAACATTACCGAACAACGGATTGTATCCCGAACATACAGTGAAATGTTCAGGTCTGTGTCCGGGTACCGAATACCCAAAAGTCTGATACGATCCCGAACAATACAGTCCGGGTTCGCTCAACCCTAATAGTGATCCAAGATGTGAATAGATCAAGGTATGGGGGAAAAGGGGGGGCACCCAGCTCCCCCAAATATGTGGTCAATGGGGAAACATCAGAGATCAATTTGTAATTACCTTTGTATTTGTTCAAAACCTAATAAAGGTGATTAATTATTTTATTAGATTGAAGCATAGATTTGGACACAATAGATTTAGACCAAAGTAAGGATTGCGATTAGGATTGGGAATAAGGATTGAGTGAGAGATTGATAATTTCTCAAAGGCAAGACAAGGAACATCTGTCTCAGTAGAATGCCACTGTGCAAGTTTGCAAGTTGTATAAATTTGACTGCTAAATAGTAGGACCAGAAATCAGGAAGGCCCAGGCCACCCAACTGGGGGGCATGAAGAACCTGTTTATTACATCTGGGTTTTTTTTTACCATTCCAGACAAATTTACTGATGTCCCTTTGTAAAGATGAGATATGGGAGTACGGGACAGTGACTGGGAGGGCTCTAAAAAAAATTAACATTTTGGCAATATTACCATCTTTACAGCAACAATTCTGCCAAGAAAAGAAATGTGAAACGATGATCAAGAGGATATAAGTGATCTGATATTAGCAAACAAATTAGGAAAATTGGCCACATATAGAGATTCATAATACGGGGTGATTTATACGCCTAAGTATCTAAAGGACTTCAAGCACCATGAGAAAGAGAAACTTTCTTTTAGGGAAACAGTCAACTAGTTTGGCAAATTCAAAGGCAAAATTGAGCATTTAGAGATGTTCACCTCCAAACCCGCGATTTCCTGAAAGGCCTTCAATTCCAAAATTAGGTTAGGGAGTAAAATATGTGGATCTGATAGAAACAATAAAACATCATCAGCATATAGGCTGATTTTAAAATCTTTATTACCTTTACTAAAAGCTTTAATGTTGGGATTATTTCTAATAGCACACGCAAATGGTTTGATTGCTAAGGAAAATAAAAGAGGGGAAAGGGGACAACCCTGACTAGTGCCTCTTTTAAGTTGGAAAAACTCTGAGTTACATCCAGGGATCCTAACTTTAGTTTGAGGAGTATTGTATAAGGCCCTAAAGCCCAGTAAAAATGTATCACCTAAAGTCCTAAACCATATCTAGGAAGGAGGTATTCTAGATAAGACCAACTGACACCGTCAAAAGCCTTATGGATGTCCAGACTAATGATGCACTTAGGATGTGCATGTAAATTAGCATCTTGAATAATGTTTGTAACCAGTCGAATATTATCTGTTATTTGCCTGCGTGGAATAAAACCAGTCTGATCTGGATTTATTAACAAAGTGATATTATTGGCTAATCTATTGGCCAGGAACCACCCAAAGAGTTTTAAATCATTATTCATGACCAAGATCGGTCGAAAATCTTGAGGAAGGGAATGATCTTAATTAGGCTTGGGAATCAGGGACATATTCACCAACAGCATTTCATCAGGGAAGTTATTACCCTGAAGAATAAAGTTAAATCATTTATTTAAATGTAGTACCAAAATCGGGGAGAATGTTTTGTAGTAGGTAGTGGAGAAGCCATCAGGTCCTGAAGCAGTAGATGATTTGAGGGACTTAATGATCTCCAAAACCTCTGATTCAGTACATGGGGCATTAAGAGCCTCAATCTGATGAGGTGAAAGGGAGGGCATAGATAGTTTATCCATCCAAGAATTAAATGAGCCCCTAGAGGTAGGCGATGGTTTAGATAGAAGTGATTTATAAAAATCTGTGAAAATTTCAAGCACTTCCTTGGGGTGGGTGACTAGCCTGCCATCACCCCTCCTCAACTTATACACATGAGTAGGTTTCATAACTTGATTTAGTTTCCTAGCAAACATGGTGGAGGTTGAGTTACTGTGCAATAGAAATTTAGCTTTAGACCATCTCAAAGTCTTTTCAGTGTCCTTAGACAACAAATCATCTAAGGTCTTACGTTTAGAGAAAATGAGATCCATATTTTGTGTAGATGGAGAATGGTTTTGAATATTATAAAGATGGTCTAAATCTCTAGTAAGAGTCTTGATGTCTGACAATCTAGCTTTGTTCTTTGCAGATGATAAGCTAATTATATGACCCTTATGACAGCCTTATGAGCGGTCCAAATGGTTGTCGGGGGGCATGTCACCAGCAGCATTCACTTCAAAGTAACCATTAAGGGAGGTAGTTAGTTGATGGATGATAGAGGGGTCATTAAGGATTGAGTCTTTCAGCCTCCAGCAATATGAAGACTGTGCCATACCCAACTGGGAAGCAGTGAATGCCACTATATGGTGATCAGACCAGGGACAAACATGAATGTCCGCACTAGAAGAGTTAGCCAGCAATATTGGCGTGCAAAAAATGTAATCAAGTCTGGCAAAACTATTATGGGGGTGGGAATAAAATGTAAAGGCTTCTACACCAATGTTATGGGCTCTCCACATGTCAATCAACTGAGAACCACTCAGTGAATGAGTCAAACCCTTTGGAAAGGCTTTAGAACAGGATGTAACACAACTCCTGTCCAAGCCAGGGTGAGCAGCCAAATTAAAATTCCCACCAACAGTCATGTGAGGAGATTGGCATCTATCTAGAGTGTTAAAAAATGTTTTAAGAAAATAGAATTAGACTCATTGGGGGCATATAAGGAAACTATAGTAACCGATTTCCCACAGATCATACCCTTCAAAATTAGGAATCTACTCTCTGGAACACTATACGAGGAAGAGATATCAAATATCATATTTTTACGAATGAATATTGCCACTCCTCTTGTCTTATTAGTGAATGATGCACAGTAGAACTGCTTATATGACTTATTAATGAAATGAGGGTGGTTAGCGGTAGCAAAATGGGTCTCCAGCAGGAATACTACATCTGCACCCAAGCGTTTATACTGCCTAAATGCTTTCTTACGTTTATGTGGAGAGTTGAAGCCCTGCACATTATGCGATAAGACTTTAAGCCCCATATCTAAACCAAAAGAATGAGCTCATATGATGAGTTGCAGACAAAAAACATTCAAAGACCACCCATGTCGGAGCATTCAGCAGAAAAATGAACCAATCCCTCCATATAGAAGCAAATCCATTGTCATAGCGCAGCCAAAGGGCAACAAGGGAGGAAGCAACCCCCGCCAACAGGCAACCCATTCATCAGATAAACACTATGCAAATAGTAATATGGTTGAGCATAGCCTAATATAGTTTGGACTGTAGGTAAATATGACTTTCCATTACTTGAGAAAATATATGTAGAACTAATAAAAAAGTAATAATGAAGCAGAGTACAACATTGGGGGATAGGTATAGAATTATAACCCATCCAAATAAAGAAATTCCAGAGGACAATAAAGTCCAACATCCACACATGGAACCTCACAGAGCCCTCAGAAGGCGCAAACACCCACGGGGGGGGGGGTGACACGCCCGGACACTCAAATAAGATCCCATGGGTGAATAAGGGGGGACAAACCAATGGGTAAAGAGAGAGATGAAGCCTATAGTATGATTATTAACCAGGAAGTGCTAAAAGTCAAAAAAGTCAAAATCATCCCAACAGAAAGAGAGGAGCCACAAGTCCGGTCCCAGCTAAATCATTCTTTGCAAAAAATGTATCCAACCAGTGTTGTAAAAAGACAACTAGGGAAGCTGAAAACCCGGAGCCCTCTATATGAGAGCCCATGTTGGGGCTCAGATAACAACTACCATAAGGTAAACAATAAGCGGCAGGATTGCTGAGATAAAGAATTATTCATATTAGGCCGCCACATCTCTGAAAGGTTGTCTCCATCTACGTTGATCTCGACGTGTAGCTGGTGTTGCCCAAATAGGGGAGGATCTAGGGGTAGATGGTTGGCGAACACTTGGTTCAGCTTCCAACAGTCCAAGCTTGATCAGCAAGTCCTTCCCTTTATTAACATTATACACAACATATACTGAACCATTGTGTGGAACCGTGAGTTTAAAGGGAAAACCCCATCTGTATCTTATGCTGGCTGATTGTAGCACAGAGGTTACTTCTTTCATCTTGTGTCTCTTTTCAATCGTGGCTTGTGAGATATCTGGAAAAGTTTGAATTTTAGCGCCTTCAAACACAATATAAGGGACATTTCTGGATGCATGCAGGAGGTCCTCTTTAACAAGAAAGTCCTTGAGGCACAAAACTATGTCCCTAGGGGCAGTGGCTTCGGGAGGGGGGGGGGGCTGACCGGGGATATAGCCCCGAGTGGGTCCCCAAAAAGCCCCCCGGTCTCCTGTTGCTTATTTAAAATCATTAGCCCCAAGACCCAAGGCCTGAGGTTAGCTGGGAACTCGGGGCTACATATCTCAGCAGTGTACCATTTATAAAGCACATCCAGTAATTGGTGGGCGATCTGGAGCAGCCACAAGGAGAGTGATTTGAGCTGTCAAGTTTAGGCATTGATGTCGGGTGTGGGCGGGGCTGGCATGCGGGGCTCCGCCCCTTTGTTCCATGCATAGACATGAGAGGCTCCTTGCAGAAAGAAGAGCCTGCCTAGCAGAGGCGCGCTGGTGGCTGGCTGTGATTTGAGTCGGGCAGACATCGCAGCTCCCCCTCACTTTCCAGGTGCATGAAAGAGTAGGGAGGTTGAATCTGCTCCACCCCCTGTCCATATCCATCTGTGTCCGCCCACCCTGCAACCCCCATTGTACAGCCAGTGCTGCTATGCCTGTGAAGAAGATTATGTGTGTGACTATTTGAAATGAATAGCAGGAAGTGCATCGAGGATCCAGAGAGCAGTCCTGCCAGTGAGAACTGTGACTGGGGCTGGGCTGTGGATATTGTTGAGTTTGGAAACGCCTTCTGCCTACAGGACATGGTACAAAGGTTAGTCCTTATCACTGTGCTGGAGGGGAGCACATAAGGTGACAGTGCAGGGGGAATCTGAGGTAGAGAGGTGACAGTGCGGGGAGTATCTGGGGTAGAGAGGTGACAGTGCAGGGGGTATCTGGGGTAGAGTAATCACAGTGCAGGGGGTACCTGGGTTAGAATAGTGACAGTGCAGGGGGTATCTGGGGTGGAGTAGTGACAGTGCAGGGTATATCTGAGGTAGAGAGGTGACAGTGCAGGGGGTATCTGGGGTAGAGAGGTGACAGTGCAGGTGGTATCTGAGGTAGAGAGGTGACAGTACAGGGGGTATATGGGGTAGAGAGGTGACAGTGCAGGGGGTATCTGGGGTAGATAGGTGACAGGGCAGGGGGTATCTGGGGTGGAGTAGTGACAGTGCAGGGAGTATCTATGGTAGAAATGGGGTATCTGGTGTGTGTGGGGGGCTGTGTAATGCAAAAGGAGTCCAGAGGTGTGTGGGGGAGGGGGGCTGTTTAATGCAAAAGAGGTTCAGAGGTGTGTGTGTAGGGGGGGGTGTCTGTGTAATGTAAAGGGGTCTAGGGGTGTGGGAGGAGGGCTGTGTAATGTAAAGGGTTCCAGAGGTGTGGGGGGCTGTGGAATGCAAAAGAGGTCCAGAGGTGTGGGGGGGCTGTGTATTGTAAAGGGGTCCAGAGGTGTGGGGGCGGCTGTGTAATGTAAAGGGGTCCAGAGGTGTGGGGGGGCTGTGTAATGTAAAGGGGTCCAGAGGTGTGGGGGGGCTGTGTAATGTAAAGAGGTCCAGAGGTGTGTGGGGGGCTATGTAATGCAAAAGGGGTCCAGAGGTGTGGAAGGGCGCTATGTAATGTAAAGGGGTCCAGAGGTGTGGGGGCTGTGTAATGTAATGGGGTCCAGAAGTGTCGCCCCATTAAAATGCTCTAATTTGTGTTACACTCACCTTTAATCCAGTGCCGGGCAAAGCTCCCTGGCGCTGATCTTCACGCCCCCTTCTGATGTTGGAAGGGGGCGTTGTGGGATAATTTACCTTCGGGCTGAAGCCCCTGGTCTTTTTCCTACCTAGCAACAGCCCTGCCTAGGGGGTTTATCAGCAGGAGGTTTGGGGCGTGGTGCACGATGAATTCTATCACAAGTGAAGGAAGATGCTCGTCTTTCAGGCAGCAGATCATGGAATAACTTATTATTAGCAGGTATGAGATCTGCAATGGCCTCGGGAACACCTCTGATGCGCATGCTCCTATTTTCCAAATCTTCCACTTGTGCTTGCAGCATTGTAAAGTTTTCAGCCAATATTTAATATTATTTTCTGAGATCATTGTGGGCAAGAGAAAGTTCATCATGTTTAGTTTCAAGTAAATCTGTGCAACCCCCCAGTGATGCAATTTCCTGAGTTAATGTACTAGTGGATTTATGCAGCTCTGACTGATCTTTATCCGCTAATTTCTCATACATCAGGGCTAGACTTGCATCCAGGTCAGCTTTAGTTATTTGATTACTGTACTCACGATCCATGCAGGGATAGTGTGATCTGGTGGTGGTGTATCCGTTATTGCAGGCCGCGAGGTCTGGGCCCCATCTTGGGACATCTTTGTGATTTCCTTTATGCGGAGGAGATACATTGTTAATGAGTGCTGAGACGGAAGGCCTCGGCTCTTTTTGCCTCCAAACTCCAAACACCAGTGTTCTGGCCATCAATTAGCATAATGGTGTCACGTGTAGGCCTTTCCCAGCTGGAGTACCTGATGTCAAATAGCTCGTCTTGCACATATGCCATACCACATTACATTAATCGATTTAAAAAAAAAAAAGCCTTCGCCTGGATTTCATGACATCTCGGGAGAAAGCTTCTTTTTTTTTTCAAACGGATAACATACGAGATCCCGTTCAAGGCTTTGAAGACGTTGTGACATGTCTCAGAAGACTGCAGGGAGGGAGAAGAACTTCAAGGGAGGAGGACTTAAAGCAGAACTTGCCCTTTTGGGTGGAGTTCCACTTTAAGTATTGGACCATCATGTGCCAGCTAAAACCACACAGTCTTGGCACCAAGAACAAGCAGAGCTGGATGATGTTATGGAAAGTAAAAGATGTAAAAAGATGTAAAAATATGGTTATCCTTGATATGGAAGTTCTCACTGGTACTGGATCACTTACCCATATCCTTTTTACCCCCCCCCCCCCCCCCATAACACAAGTCTTACCCCCTCATTGAAGCATAACATGTCTCAAATACACCTAGTCAATATTATCATGTATATTCACATCAGTATCTCATTAATGTTATATTCCATTATGATTTGTTATGAATGTTATGAATTTACTGGTGCCCAGAGGTATACTCATTAGCATCTGCTTTTCACTATAGAGTGTCTAATGGAGACGAAGGGTGTTTATCAAGAATGAAGCACAATTTCCAGGGTGCCTTAGTGAACATTAGCTCCCTCTTGCCGTGCTGTTCTGTTGGGAACAACAAAGTTTCCTGGGTTACTGGTAAGAAAAACTCAACAGTACCTTATTGTTGATCACTTTAGTTTGTGACAACAATCAACTGTATTTTTTCAAATGTAATAAATCAAGCAATGTTCATTTTTGTCTAAGTGTGAAAAAGAAGTTGAAGTTCTGCTTTCTTAGCTCTTGCTGTTTTTTTTTCCAGTTTCTCACCACGATACAGAACTTCCTTTCAACCACAGTTTCATTGAATCCCCCTCCACTGGCTGGATCTCTGAGAACTCTTTTTCTTCTTTTGAGTCAGATGAAGAAGGCCCAGTCTACTGTGTTCCTCCCAGAGAAGGTAATATATAAGTTCTTCTAATTACAGATGGAAGCACATTACTAGATAATATTTTCAGTATATCGTGGAAGTGTTTAAAATAGATAGACCAAAAAATGACTGGCTCTGGGTCTGGTAATTGATTTGCTTCTCAAACGTATTGGTACATCAACAGGGCAGGTGCAAGGATTTTTGTCTACTTAGGCGAAGGTGCATTTTGGTGCCCCCATCCCACCATCCTCCCGCCAACCCCTTCCCTTCACAATGCAAACTCCCACCCCCATATGGCATGAACTTTATTTGCACATCAGAATCTCTCCCTAGACATCAAAGTCCCCACCATTACTCTATACATCAGGGTTCCCAGATTCCGTTCCTACATCAGTGTCCCTCAGAGTCTTCAGTTTTTTCTCTTTACACCAGGGCCCCCCTGTCACATCAGAGTCCACAGAGTTCCCCATAAATCAAAGTCCCCAGCATTCCCGCTGTACGTTAGCATCCCCCCTTATATCAGCAATCCCCTTTACCTGAGAGTGCACTGATTTTTCCCCAGAAGTCCCCCCTCATAAAAGAGTTTCCCTGCATTCCTTCCTTACAATCAAGGTTCCCAGAGCCCCCCTTACATGAGAGTTCCCCTTTACATCAAAGTCCCCAACATTCCAGCCCTACAATTGGGTTTCCCAGAGCCCCCTTTACATCAGAGTCCGCAGAGTCCACAGAGTCCCCCCTTACATCAGAGTCTGCAGAGTACCAATCATACATTAGAGTCCACAGAGTTTCCTCTTACATTTGAGTCTTCAGAGTTCCCCCTTACATCAGAATCCCTGCACACAACTCCAAGACAGATGGACACACAACAGACAGCAGCTCTTCATCTAGGATAGGACTCAATGCCTGTCTGAATGAGCCTTTTCACCAGAATGTGCTCTGGGCCCCCTTACATCAGAGTTCCTCTTTACACCAGAGTTTGCCAAGTTCCCTCTTACATCGTTGTCCATGCCATGCATGCAGGCTGTAGGGCACTGTGGGAAGGTGGGCTCTAGGGCTCTGCGGGAAGGTGGGCTGTAGGACACTGTGGGAATGTGGGCTGTAGAGTACTATGGGAGGGTGGGCTGTAGGAAACTGTGGGAAGGTGGGTTGTAGAGCACTGTGGGAGAGTGGACTGTAGGACATTGTGGGGAGGTGGGCTATAGATCACTGTGGGAAGGTGGGCTGTAGATCACTGTGGGAGGGTGGGTTGTAGGACAATGTGGGAAGGTGGGCTGAAGGACACTGTGGGGAGGTAAGCTGTAGGACACTGTGTGAAGGTGGGCTGTAGGACACTGTGTGAAGGTGGGCTGTAGGGCCCCCTTACATCAGAGGTTCTCTTTACACCAGAGTTTGCCAGATTCCTTCTTACAACATTGTCCATTCCATGCATGCAGCCTGTAGGACACCATGGGAAGGTGGGCTGTAGGACACCATGGGAAGGTGGGCTGTAGGACACTGTGGGAAGGTGGGCTGTAGGGCAGTGTGGGAGGGTGGGCTGTAGGGCACTGTGGGAGGGTGGGCTGTAGGAGACTGTGGGAAGGTGGGCTGTAGAGTACTGTGGGAGAGTGGGCTGTAGGACACTATGGGAATATTTTATTCTTGATAGCTATCACATTGCACTTTAGGCACTTTCGCACAAATGATCCGATGGGGTCCACCTGTCAGTTATTCAGGTGGACCTAAACGGACTCTCCATTCTCCTCTATGGAGCGGCGGATGTAAATGGACTTGTGTCCATTTACACCCACCTACCTCCAATCAGATCCGACAAAAGAAAGGGGGATACGTTACCCTCTTTTTGGGCAGATCAGGACGGATACCAGTCAGGCGTAAATGGACAGGCAGTCTGTTTACAATCGCCTGTCCATAGAGCAGAGTTGGCTGTTTCTGCTTGGCATAAGTGGAACAGATGCTGATCTGTTATCCTCCTGCTCTGCTCAGGGGGGATCAACAGACAGATCCCCTGCTGAGCAAAGCAAAGTGTGTCCCATGTGAAAGGGGCCTTATTGTTGATGTCTTGTTTTGTCTCATCTCCTCTGCTCTGTCTGTCCCCATGTACTCTCTAACTGCCCCCATCTCTCTTTTTCCATTGCCCTGTCCTTATGTCCTCATCTATTCCTCCTCTATCTCTAGATGGTCCCCATAATGTACCTGTACATGCAGCAGGCTGTGTAATAGTCTGCCATGCTTCCACTGAGAATCCGTGGACTGTACCATTCATGCATTGTGCCTGCTGGCACCTCCCCTGGTCTCACTCGGCTCCTCCACTCTCCTCTCAGTCTCCACCAGTCCACCGACGAGTGTACTGGACTAGAGGTGGTTCTGCTACTGCCCAAGTGGGAGGGGATTCTCCTGGAGATAAGAAGTGCCTGATGTACGGAAATGAAAGGCCATCATCTGCCTTTCATACGAGAGAGAGAGGAGGAAAAGGGACCATTGTTGCTGGTGAAAGTTAGTGCGGAGGCAGCAGCTGAAGGCAGCTTACAGCGGACAGCTCTGTACTGCCTGTCACGGGTCTGCTGTGCTAAGCAGGTGTGAGCAGGGTGGCGCCAGCAAAAGCACCCCCCCTCTACTTCTGTCCTAAGACGGTCGCCTGAGCTGCCTTATGCTGGGGCCGGCCCTGTATATCAATACTGTATATGGTATGCCAATGTTGCTCCCTGATAGTCAACATACCACAAGCCTTAAAGCAGTAGTAAACTCAGCTTTTGTCTCTTTTACCTACAGGCACGCTCATAATAAAGCTTACCTGTAGGTAAAATTAATATCTCCTAAACGTGCACCGTTGTTTTCAGGCAGGGACATCACTGACGCATGCGCACAGGGCTCTGAATTAAGGGCACACTGAATGTGCCGCCAATCCAGAGTGCTGTGCCAGATCGTGTCTCCAGTGCGCATGCACAGGAATGACATCATCGCGGTTTGGCCAAACAGCAAGAGCCTGCGAACCTGGAAGGAAGACCGGGTAAAGATGGAAGCTCTGGCAGTGGTGACAGCACACCGCTGGAGGGATCCGTTTTACAGATAAATCTTTCATATTGTGCTAGTATGCAATGCATGCTAGTACATTATACCAATAATTTAAGGGGTCCAGGATTTTATTTTTTATTTTAGGAACTACCACTTTAATGTGATTCTGTCAAACAGTGTGAATAATAACAAAGCCAACTCTGTAAATGTAGAGCATGTGTACTTACCTTATGGGGATCCATGTCTTCAAACCCTGCTTTTTTTTCCTGAAGGCTGTACATATTAGGTCCCTTTAGTCTTTCCTGATATGTTTAATTCCTCAGACCTTATACTATTTGTGTTGCCTGTCTCTGGACTTGTTTTATCCAATCAGTATCTTTTTGTAAGGCCCACTACACACTATAAGAAAATCGGATGAATGATCGTCCGGTTTTCCTCAATGTTTCACAGCAGGTTGAAACCGAGGATGGTAATAGATATCCGACAAACTCTCGAACGACAGTCTTTTTTTTGTTGTTTATTGTTTCTGATCATGCACAGTCTTTCGTATCCAATTTTTCTCATATGAAACTGTACAAAAAAGTACACATTAAACTAAAATCATTAGTTCGGTTCACAAACGGAAAAAACATTTTGGAGTTTGTCTCTTCAGAAATTTTAGTTTGGAAAGTCTGAATCAGATATCGAAAACTGTGTACACAGTATACAAAAACTGAACGAATGTGCCAAGTAAAGAATGTTTCTTCTGATTTTCTTATCGTGTGTACCCTACTTTAGGAGAGTCTCTAGACCTGGACACAGTGTTCTAACAAAGGTCTTATTAAAGCTGTACGTAGTGAAATCAGGGCCTCCTTCCTCCTGCAGTAACGCCTTAAGGCTTGGTTCACACTCTTGCAATTTAGGATCCAACTTGTGAGACCCAAAGTCAAAGGACATGTGAAATACCATCTATCTTTATGCGAGCCATTCCAATTGACACTACTGAGGTCGCTGCGAATTCAGAAAAGGTTCCTGCACTACTTTGATCCGACTTTGACACAGCTTCACTGCCAAAGAGTGTAAAAGTCTTATTAAAGTCACTTCAAAGTCATATCAAAGTTGGACTCCAAAGTTGCACTGAAAATCGCTATATAAGTACCTGAAATAATAATAAATAATAATAATAATAACTTTGGAGTCAGCTCTTGTGAATGTAGCCTTAGTGATGCACTCCAGAATTCAGTGTTCTTTCTCTATTGCCTGCTCACACTGTTTGTTCATTGTGCAATCATCAGAAATTAGCAACCCCCCCCCCCCCCCCAAAAAAAAATATATATATATTTTTTTTTTTATGTAGTTCAGTTAATTGCAGAACAATTAGCAGACCTCACAGTAACTCTATAAGCATGCAGCCTGTAACTACTGCTGTGTTCAGCAGAGGGCTTTATGTTTCTCCCCAAGCCCTAGCAGTTATTTTTTTCCAAACATTGCATTGATGATGGCCAAAAATCTAAAACACCTGTATGCAGTTTGGAATAAATGGCTCTATAATGTTAGACTGTATCTTTATTATAACCCACAGTTGTACCATAGACATAAAGAAATAATTTGTGATACTTTTAAAGTACCTTTGGTTATCTTTTTTTCTGTGCACCCAGGGGCTTCTTAGTCCCAGCCAGA
This sequence comes from Pelophylax lessonae, assembly GCF_965119305.1. Classification (NCBI taxonomy): domain Eukaryota; kingdom Metazoa; phylum Chordata; class Amphibia; order Anura; family Ranidae; genus Pelophylax; species Pelophylax lessonae. The sequence goes on along the minus strand of NC_138769.1, from coordinate 152,015,114 downwards.
TGTATGCTATAGTCTAAGTTCTGTCAAAATAATTTCTCACCAGTGCAAAGACCCATCTGTTTCATTCAACAGTCTTTGAATGACTTGGGTGATACTTTGTTTCAATGGGGATGGGGCTTAACTCAAAGACAATATGGAAGACCAAGTCTATGTACAGTGCAACAGAAAGAGAGACGGAGACAGAAAGATTGACTTTTCATTTTTGAAAAGGTTGGTTTTTGTAGGGAGTTATGGGAATAAAATTAAAAGTTACTTGAGATTATACTTTAGGTACCGTACTTAAAAATGCATTTATTGATAACTGTGCAATTATAGCTACCTAGAGTTCCACTTAAAGCTGAACCTAGGTTGGCAGTGGCTCTAATAAAAGTATGAGCTAAAACCCCACTTATTTCACCATGTGCTTGATTACATAAAAACTTAAATCAGACACGTGTGTACAAGTTCCAAAAAATAGATATTTAATTTAGGAAGTGTCAATGGGGTACTGCTGTGAATGCATCACAAATAAATTATGCTTCTTCATTATCCCTTAATATTGTTTAGTTAATCCAGTAATCAGTCTCTTTGAAGTGCACAGCTGCAGTTGTATTATTTATAACTAAGGCAGTTAAATACACCAATAGGGGGGGGGGGGGCAGCATTTTAAGTGCAGAGCTCAATCAAAGAAGTCTAATAATAGGAAAGGATTAAGTGGCTGCTCTGCATGGGTGTGTGCACGGTTTATAAAGAAAATCAGTGATATAAGTGATCTACTTTGAAATATCACTTTTCAAGCAAGAAAGACCATAGTTTCTTTCTAGTGTAGTTTTTTCAGTAATAGGTGCCCAATATAAGACCCTGCCGATGGTATGAAGAAGCTGAGAGCCCTGGGTGGCGAGGACTAAAAAAATTTAGAAATGCATCACTTAGGTGGCCCCCTTCTCCACCACTCCTCTCTTGATCAACAGAAGCCTCAAAACTAGGTTTTCCATGACACTGTAACCTAACAGAGACAGGAAAAGCATTAGATAAACTCCTCTTTAAAGTGTCCTCAAGAGATTTCATCTTCTGCACCCTTTGTGGTGATGGGATGAGTTTTGAGACCTGAAACTGTGGTTAAGGAGGGTTTCCAACCAATAATGATCCTTCTCCTTGATACCACGCATTCTTGGGTACTTCGCAGGCTTTGAAGCATGAGGGAGCCCATGCACCGGAAGTTTGTGGAAACATGAGAAGCAGACTCCTTGGGGTCACTGAGGATTACAGTATCTGGAACTGCCTCCTCCCAGCCACGTACTACTCCCAAGGCTTCTGGGGATGGAAAACCATCTGTTGAAGGTTGACATATGTCTTCCTCTGCTTCAATGCCTCCAAAGCTGCCAGAATCCTCCTTCTCCCCCCTCTCCTCTTGTGCGTTCTGTGGCGTAGAAAGAATGGGGTCTGCCTAAAGCGGATCTTGAGAGGAAAGAAGTTCCTCCTCTTCCTCCCACTGCTCTGCCTCAAGTGCCCTGTCCATAATGCCAAACAGAATCTGCTCCAGCAGGAACAAAACAGGAATTGTGTCATTGATGCATACATTGTCATAGATCACCATCCTTGTGGCCTCTTAAAATGGTGACAGTACAGCGCATTATAAGCAGCTATTGATGTAGGGGAAAAAAGCCTAGCCGGCCTGAGGCTGTTGTTGTGCTATACTCACACAGGTGCTTGTTGATGGCCCAATGCTGCATGTGCAGCCGCTGCAGCATTGCCAAAGTCAAGTTCCACCTAGTGGGCATGTCACAAATCAGGCGGTTTATGGGCAGGTGGAATTCCCACTGAATTTCAGCCAACAGAGCAATGGCAGTGTATAACTGCCTGAAATGGCTACAGACTCTTCTGGCCTACTTTAGCAGATTTTCCAACCCTGGGTACCTATTTAGGAAACGCTGCACCACCAAATTGAGGACATGTGCCAAGCATGGCACATGTATCAACTTTCCCTGTCTAAAGGCGGACAGGAGGTTTGTGCCATTATCGCACACCACCATTCCTGGCTCCAGCTGGCGTGGCTTGAACCACCTCTGGTCCTGCCCCTACAGAGTTGCAGGAATTTATGTCCTGGTGTGGTTCCTCTCTCCTAGACACACTAACTGAAGCACTGCATGGCACTCTTTAGCCCGATTAATTGAATAGCCACTTGAACGTTTAGGGGGTACATGTGGTTCGTAGGAAAATTCAGCAGAGGAGGGAATGGAGGAGGAGGAGAAGGAGGGGAAACAGAGGGTAGAGCTGACAAATCTCGCATCATTACCACTAGCTGTATGAAGACATGGCGTCACAATAAGCTGCAGCACCGAGCCCTGTCCTGCATTCTTACAAATTGCAAACAGAGTTACCCAATGTGCTGTGAATGAAATATAGCGTCCCTGAGCATGCTTGCTGGACCACATGTCAGCAATAACATAGACTTAGAGGCTGACTGCCTTGCCCAACGATGCCACAACAGTGCTTTCCACATGATAGTACAGAGATGGAATGGCCTTACGTGAAAAGAAATACAGACTGGGAGCCTGCCATTGTGGTACAGAACATTCTGCAACTTCACGGAAGGGGGCAGAATCCACCAGATGGAAAGGCAGAAGTTGTAAAGCCAGCAGCCTTGACACGATTGCATTTAGGCGCTGGGCATGTGGGTGGCAGTGACTGTATTTTTTTTTTTGCTGCACCAGATGGGGCCGATAAATTTGCCGGCTATAGTCTACAGCTGGTGGTGTGCTTCTGGCAGATGTGCTGTAAGGACCTGGGACACCCTGCGCTATACCATCATCCCTGTCAGTGGAGGCTGCTGAGAGGTCATGAGGTATAGTGGGGGTAGACTGAAGTGAGTAAGGAGGAGGAACAGAACTGAGTCCCTTTTGTGTGACTTTTAGGTGCTCTTGCCGACGGGCTGAGGGGTGGGAGGTTAATTGCCTTGTCAGACATGTGGTACCTAAATGGCTGGTGCTTTTGCCATGCTTAATGTGCTTAAGACAAAGTTTGCAAATTGCAACAGTGTGATCGGCAGCATATGTACTAATAAAGGCCCCAGACAGCTGAGCTGTTGGAAGGAGACCGGGAGATAACAGCTCCACAATGTGATGAAATAGGTTGCTGCTTTCTACTCTTCCATGATAGCTGCTTCTTTGGGGTTGTGCCTCACCCTCCACTTTCCTCCTCTGCTCTATCTCTACCCTCAAGTCGCATCAGTTACCTCATCATCATTATCTCCTCCATCCTCATTACCACTGAAGACAACTTGGCAATACGCTGCGATTTGTGTACCAGTGTTCTCCCCTCTCTGTAGGCTCAAGTTCCTACCTTCCTCAACCTCAGAACCAACATCTGAATTAAGTAATGGCTGTGCATTGTCAAGGAGCAAGTGGCTGATGCTGTGTTCAAATAACTCAGCTGATTCCTCCATGCCTGATGCTGGGGCTATGGCAGAAATAGCTGTGGACAAGGAGGCAGATTTAGCCACTCTGGCAGCTGCAGTGGACTGTGCACTAGTCTCTGCTTGGATGACGGATGATGAGGAGGGTGAGGATGGTTTAGTAAGCCAGTCCACCACCTCCTCTGCATGCTGTCGCTGGACAGCACAGGCAACATCACTAAACAGAGGAAGTGAGGCCTTGCCTGAGGACTGACCACGTTCACCTTTGCCTGTGGACACATATGTTACTGGCCCTCTCACAGTGCCATGGGAACATCTGCCTCTCCTTGTTGGCCCTCCAAGAAATGATGGGAAGATGCTTTTTAACAAAGTATAATAAATATGTGGAAATGTGTACGTGGATGAACTTTAATCAATGAGTAGCACTGTCCCCATAGGGCTTGCTGTGTGATGACTTGTTAGGCCTCCTCTGATTACCAGCACACAGTCACTTAGGGCACAGTTCACACATACCTTCTTACTCCCGATGGCTCGTCACTCAATAAACAGTCCAGGGGTATTGGTTTTTAATGTTTATTACAGAACTTAGATGGGAGAAATAGTGGGATACTCCAACTGTAAATATTCACAATGGATAAGGACAACTTTCAACTTGGCCTCATCAGGTTGCTTGTGGAAGCAGCTGCACTGCTTAATCCATACTGCCACATATATGGAAAGTCCCCTTGCTCTTTCCTCTCCAGCAATAGATTGGTGAACTACACTCTCTTCAGGACACTCACTAGCATCCCCTTTACTGACACCCATCCACTGACTCCTCTAGCTGCAGGGGTAGCCCCCCCTCAGTTCATGGCCCCTTGACACAGATCTGTACTCACTGTACTGCACCATCAGATCCTTCAGCGTCTCCCCTTTCAGTCAGCTTCACAGGACCTCTGGGTTCAGTTCCTCTCTAGCTCTCTCTAGACCCTCAGGTCAACTACCTTAGGCTGCATGGCACCTCTACAGAGAAGGAGGCAGCCACCCCCTCCCTCCAGGACTCCGCTATCCAGCCGAAAGACTCCAAGCACATGTGCTCCTGGCATTTATACAGTATCCCAGCATGCAACGAGGCACTTTCTTCTGCCATATCACCAGTGCTGTATCAAACACTTGTGCACTCATTTGTCAAGTTTCCTCTCACTGTCCAATATGCCTCCCTATTGAACCAGTGTGAAGAATGGGTTGCACCTGAGCACATTGAGCAGACCTCACTAACTCTGGTAGGCAGAGAACAATATAAATTTACCTGAAATCCCTCTGGTATGCAGACAGGATTCAAAACTATACTTTCTCCCTCTAGCACCTACCTAGGAGGGTGCTACAAATGGAAAGTGGTGTTTGGTGCACTTTAACCTGAGTACTCTCTACACAAACACACTCCACCGACACACTACAATATACTGCAGTAAAACTGCACTAGCACACAGAAATATACTGCGCTAAATGTGCACTAATGCACAGAAATATACTACGTAAACATGCACTAAGGCACAGAAATATATTGTGTTAAATGTGCAGTAATGCACAGAAATATACTGCGTTAAACCTGCAGTAAAGCACTGAAGTATACTGCGTTAAACGCGCACTAACGCACAGAAATATACTGTGTTACATGGCACGTAATGCACTGAAATACTGTATACTGCATTGTACAACATTTAATACACTGAAATATACTGCGTTAAACGTGCACTAATTCGCAGAATAAATACTGCATTAAATCTGCAGTAATGCACTGAAATATACTGCGTCAAATGTGCAGTACGCACAGAAATTTACTGCTGTTAATGGCACGTAACGCACTTAAATATACTGCTTTAAACGTGCAATAATGCACAGAACTATTCTGCTGTAAATGTGATTTAACGCACAGAAATATACTGCGTTAAACGTGCACCAACACACAGAAATGTACTTCATTAAACATGCACTAAAGCAAAGAAATATACTGCATTAAACGGCACGTAACACACTGAAATATACTGCGTTGCATTGCACTTAGCTCACAGAAATATACTGCGCTAAACATGCAGTAACGCACAGATATATACTTTGTTAAAGGTGCACTAACGCACTGAACTATATTGCAGTAAACCTGCCCTGACAAAATAAACTGACACTAAAGTAAAAATGAATGGTTACTTACTACCAGGGCTTTTTTTCAGCTGGAACATGACAAAACTCAGTTCCAACACCTCTGGCTCAGGCCCTCTGCTCCCTGCTCACCACTATCACTTGTAAACACAGATATCTGGCTGTTTACAAGTGACAGCTTGTCTTCCAACAGCAGAGTGCAGGATGGGGACAAGAGAGATGCAGGTTCCTGGAGCGCAGTGCAGATGCCGACACCCCCACTGGATGATCTCCCTAAAAGTAAAGAGGCAGAGCCAACTACAGTGTGCAAGGAGGTACAAGAGACTGAGTGCTTCAGCTTAATACAGCAACAAATGTATGACATGTAGAAGATGATGAAGCTTTTAAGGAGGTGAGGAGAAGATGGGTGCAGTGAAAGGGGGGGGGGGGGTGGCATGCAGAGTTCAGAGCTGAAGAGGGGTAAAAGTAAGATGTGGATGGGGAATGCAGAGGTAAGCAGCTGTGGAAGAAGGCTAAACTCTGCACTCTGTGTAGCGCATCTGAACTCTGTACTCTGTGTGCAGCACACCCTCGAACTCTGCATTCTAGTGTAACCTCTCCCAAACTCTGCACTCTGTACATAATGCACTCCTGGTATTAAATACCCCTTTGAGACCCTCCCACTGTTAGTGAAATTTTGCCACACCCAATTTTGATGCGGTTTGGAGGGTGTGTGTGTATGTGGGGGGGGGGGGGGGGCATGGTTGAAAAAAGCCCTGCTTTATACACTCGCTGAACTATCACTAGATTCCCACTAAAGTGACGCTAAAATAAAAATGAATGGTTGCACTACACTCACACTGACTGAACTATCACTAGATTTACACTAAAGTGACACTAAAGTAAAAATTAATGGTAGCACTACACTCACACTGACTGAACTATCACTAGATTCACACTAAACTGATATTCTACACTGACAATAGAATAAGTATAACACACTAACTCTCTAGTAGCACTGAAGAGAGCCCTGTTCTATCTCTCTCCACTCCGATATCACACTACAAATGGCCGCTATTGAAAGAATACTTTTATAGTGTGGGGTGGGACTAAGAGCAATGAGTCATGATTGGATAGAGTCATGATTACTTTCTCCAATCATGGCTCTGACAGTGCTCTGTGCCCTGATTGGGCAAAGCTTCATTGCCTCAGCCAATCAGGGCTTCCAATGCACTGTGCGGCGGCGCAGTGCATTGTGGTCATTTGGTGGGCCGAAAAAATGACCAAATGACCGGATAATTCAGATGTTCATTGAACGGGTGAACAGCCAATGTTCAGTCCGAACTCATGCTCGGGCCAAACCATTCGCCCATCCCTACTTGTTAAAATAAGACTGCATTTACCTTATTGTTTTATATTTTATTTTTAGTATTAAAATGACCCTTTGCTCATTAGTTTTTCTGCCTCTAGTTTACTAATAGATAAAGAAATGTTATATATTGAAAGTAGGGATATTTTTTCAGTATGCAATTATTAGGGGTACATTCCTAATACCCTGAGCTATACCTTGGAAGAATGCCTGGGCATTTGAAATAATGATGACTCTTCTTCTGCCATACAGGGTTATCTGTTGCTGACCTTGATGGATTTCAAGAGATAAGTTCCAAATGTAATGTGTTTCCTGAAGCAATGGCTCTCAGTGCAGAAGAGGCCTGTCTTCCATTTTCTATTCCGAGGACATCAAGTATTGCCAAAGCGAAAAGACCCTCTGTGTCATTTGCTGAAGGGACCAAATTTGAATGCAGAAGATCTTCTACAACTGATACACCTAACCTTGCCCGGAAGCCAAAACTAGCCATGAGCCTCCCAAAACTACCATCTATACAGTCTCAGACACTTAGAGGAAATGAGGCACAGCAGTATGACGACGGCACTGATAATTATGACAAAGTAAGCCCTAATCCAGAACCAGAAGATCATCCCAAGTTTCAGAGGTGTGCTCCAGCTGGGAGACGAAGGACAATGTCTAATGCTCAAAAGCCAATCTTTAAAGCGGAGTCAACAGAATCTGGATTAAAAGATATAAGTGCAGAAGCAAAAAAGAAAAGTCATAACCTTACAACTGTTTATGTGAGTGTTGGTCCTCCTCGAAAGTCTTACAAGCCTCGAAGAAGATCAGAGGGCAATATGGATGGGGCGGTCCAGGCTGTTCTGAAACGCTTTGGCAGTTTTCAGAAAGGAATTCCGAAACCTGTTAGAAAAAGCTTGTTGCAATATTCAAACTCTAGACTTTCACAGATAAAGGCCACTTGTGAGGAAGATTTAAAAGTCACAAATAAAGGTTCTCCTGTTAGTAAGTTACTGGACAATGCAAATAAGAAACCAGTTATTCAAACATCCTCCATTCTTAAAAAAAACGTTCCTGAAGATGGGCATGGATCTGAGCAGACTGGTAGCTCTGGGAAGCTTGATAACATGTATTCTAACTTGCAGGAACCATTAACCCTGCAACAAGCTCCAAATAGTGAACACATTTACCAAAGTCCAGATGAAAGAGAAGATTCAGAACCAAAGTATGAAAATGTTACAATATCTAATAATTTTGAGGACAATGCACAAGACCCATCTTCTCTTTATGAAGATGCTCAAATGACATGTGAGACTTCCAGCTCTTAAAGGACAATTTATTGTATATAACAAATAGTATCTACATATTGATATTTGTGGTATTATATCAACAGAAAGTTTTGTGAGCCATTTTCTAATTTTTTAAAACAAAAGCTGATAATAAAATGCTCTTGATCCCTTGGTGGGGCCTTTTTGTGAAATGTATAGACTTGTATTTACAAATCAATATTACCACAAATCACTAGTGCTAGGATCCATCACACATATACCAGCTGCTGTATTACAACACCCAAACTTAGTGTCAAACAATGTTAATTGCCACATTTATAACGCTAAAATGTGCATCATTCTTTAATCAATAAATGTCATACAAAACCAAATATATTAAAGTCAAATATAATAGTGTAGCACTGCCCCGATAGGGACTGCTGAGTATAGTTCTATCCTGGGTCTCCCTCTGATTATCCCGTTGCCAGATACCAGGTATTTTCACACACTGCCAGGTGCACACACACTCTTTTGCTCATTGTCTTCAATGAACAGTCTAGGGGATTTTTTTTTTTTTTTTGAGAACTTGGATAGGAGAAGGGATTATTGGGATACTCCAAATTCAACTATGTACAGGCAAGGACAATTCTCACTTGGTCTCACTTACTGGAACTGAATAGCAGGTCTTCTTTTGAACCATACAACACTTGCATGAAAGAATAAGTCCTTTGCTTGTGTTAGCAGCAGACTCAGTGAACTCTGTATCTTCAGGACACTAGCCAGTATCCCCTTTAGCTTACACCCAGCCCACTGACTTTCTAGCACCAAGAGAGGATTTCAACAGCAACAGTCTCTAGGATCCCTGTGGGAAGTCTCCCTCAGTATGCCCTCAAAAGAGTCCCTGGGTTTCAGCATCTCTGTTTCTGGTCCTCAGGTCGACCACCTGAGGCCTCATGGCAGCCTGCCCTGGGGAGAAGCAGCAGCCCCCTCCCCACCTGGACTCCGCTCTCCAGCCAAATACCAGGAGCCACATGTGCATCCCAGATATAGGTAAAGTCACCCAACATGCACCAGGGTGCCTCCTATGCCTATTGGCGAAGGCTGTATAGATTTCCCCTGCTCTCATCTGCATTGTTTCCTCCCACTGTCTAATACACTGTAACACTTTTTGATCTGTGTGAAACATCAAGCCAGGATGAGCAAAATTAGGGCACACTGGGTAGGTCCTATCCAACAATAACAGCTTCCTGTTAAGCAGACAGCTCCTAGATTTACCTAGCGGTCTCCCTGTTAAGCAGAGAAAGCAAAAACTATATACACCTATAGTAGCACCCAGTGGCGGGTGGTGCTCCACTGGTTTGGGGGCCGGCAAACGGACCTGACTACTGACCACACCCGCACACCATACTCCCCCCCCCCGCCGGCCCCCTCTCCCTGTGCTGCCCCTGGACTGACATGTGGAGGGGGCAGCTTCCCCCTCAGTCTCCTCTGTACCCCCCTTCGTTGGTGGGGCTTCTCCTGCGTCTCCTCCCTCCTCCTTTGCCTATAGGATGGCTTCTCCTTTCGGCTAATCAGGAAACGGGTCTCAGGGCCTGCTTCCTAATTGGCTAGGAGGAGAATCCGTGTGACAATAGCGAATATTAATTTGCTATTGTCACACAACTGGCTCTAATCACGTGCCAGACGCATAGATAGGGAGGGCGGCGCCCCTAATGGACGGGCCGCCACTGGTAGCACCTACCAAAGAGGGTGCTATGATAGTGCTCGTGTATAAATAAAGTGTTGATGCTCAGTATTTCAAAAAGTGCTCAGGGCTGTGCAAAATTCCTCCAAAAATATTATTCCGTTTGTTAAATTGTTTACTGTGCCTATCATTCGTGATACTCCATCCGTGATACTCCACACTCACAAACTCACCAAATCGCCATGACCACCTATAGTACAATAAGTCATTGAATGCTTATGTTTCCCCAAGTGGTTATACCTTCCAGGTTCACTCTTAAGCCAGGAGGTTTGCACACTTTCACCTATGTGTCTCCATTCACATAAGAAGTTTCCATAAAAAAAAAAACAGAAAGGCCTCTATAGTGTAAAACCCCCTATCTTTTTTATTTAAATCTTGCCTATTAAAAACACACAGGTAATACACACTCACATTATAAAGTGCTTTTCCCTGCACAAAGGTAAAGAGAGCGCTTTCTCCTGCGGGATGCCAGCTCCACAATCAGACTGTGGGAGCACCTCCCTATTGGGATCTAACTTCCGGGTGTACTAACGTCACTTCCAGGAGTACCATGCGAGATAACGTCACTTCCTGCTCTCTGCAATGAGTTTCATCAATCTGAGGTTCTGAAGCATGCTCTTGTGTGAGGATGACGAAATGCGATCAGGAAGCTGCTCACACAGGCTGACCATGGAGCTGGAATCCCATAGGATGTCGGTTTAATGCTTAGTTCACAAGGTTTAGTCCACACACATTTGATTTTGGTGAATGGAGGTGAGATAAATAATGTGACTTATTGTAACTCTGAGGGTCCCTTAAAGCTCCTATGGGTAGAAAAATGTTGTTACAGTACCTATTTTGAATTTTCATAGGAATAATGAATACATTGGCAGAGTGAATTAAAAAAAATAGACTCATTCTAAAACCAAAACTGTATTGTTGGTTTGGGGGGTTAATCTAGAACCCTGAAAGAAGAACAGGTAGATTTTGGGGAACTATGCCTTTTCTGTAAATTTTGGTAGATTCAAATTAACGTGGAACCTTAGTGTTAGAAATATTGCTGGTAGGTAGGCTTTCATTGCAGAAGAGATTTTGAATGTCTCCTCTAAAAGACATATACTGTATATATGCTTCTTACCTGCTTGCCAACAGTGTTTCTTTAGAAGGTACATTGAGCCGTGCATGTGCAGCACAGTACATGCACACCATGTTGTGGGTTGTGGGATGAATTGACTCCTGTACACATTTGCAGGAGTTATGTCCTCCCAGGCTGGCCAACTAAGATGGTTGAAGATGCCAGATCTGGAAGAAGACCAGCGGCAGGAAGGGAATTTGCAGACATCTGATCTCTAGAGGGGAGTTGATTTTAGGGGACTGTATTCAGCATTTAAAGTAGAACTATGGCCAAAAGATGAAATTACACGTCATGTAGGCTGCCTATGTTTGTGAGACTGGGCGCTCTGCTTTTCTAAGTATTTCTTGGAACATATGTAAATACTTGTTGTTCCTGCCAGAAGAACCTTTGGAAAGGCACTTAGTTAAAATGGTGACAACACTCTTATGTTTGCAGTAAAATCACTGCAGCATTGTCATCCTTTAAAGGCATAGCCCACCTTTGACACCCATTTTTATGGTGTAAAATTAAACATGGTTACATTCCCGAAACTCCCCCCCCCCCTCAAATTTCCCTCCCCCCTTCACTTACCCAAATCTCAGGGTGCATCTCCCTGGAGTGCCCTGCTGTTTGTTTCAGTTAGGTATGGCTGGGGCTTTGCTCACAAGGCCGTCTCCTCCATTTACAGATCTATTGACAGGGATTTGTTAATGGAAAAAGTCCTCTCTGCCACCAAATGCCAGCCAAGTGTGGTGACATCACAGCATTTGTAGTCTATTGTTTACTTCCTCCGATTCTATAGCTGAAGGTCGGTATCCTTGCGCAGGTCTGTGGCTGGGATATAATCAATGCAGGAGGCCTGCGCTTTGCACCTATTGCAGTGCTCTGTAGGCTTCAATGCAGAAATATTAATTATTAATGTGGGTGCATTTTTGCAAAAGGTGGACTATGCCATTAAGGAACATTTAATTTTCCAAATTAAGTAAAACTACTTTTTATCTAGCTACTCAATCAATGTTCTGTAACATTTTGTTTTGTTGACATTGTTGCAAATATTGTTAAATGTTTCAGATCTGTCTTTGAGTTATTTATCCCACGTATTTGCATGGCAAACACATGACATCCTTTGATGTCATGCAACAGAATTGCACAACTTTCTCCTATACTTTGAATTAAAAAGTACAGCTTTACTCACTTTCTAATTTTCAAATACCCCATGTCTCTGACTTGGTATACTAACCTGTACAGATATGTAGGCAAACGTTACAGACCAATGGAGGTTACAGACCAATGTGCTCCTAACGCTTACTTGTACTTGGGGTAAAATAACAAACAGGTGTGTACTTACCTCTTCTGTGCAATGGAGTTGCACAGAGCAACCCCGAACCTCCTCTTCTCCTCTCCTCCCCTATAGGTGCTTCTAGTTTTTCCCTCCACTGAGTGCCCTCATAGAAAGTTACTTTCTATGGGGGCACTCATGCAAGCTTGCTCCTAAGCCTTGCTGTCTATGTCTATCGACACAGAAAGCAGGACTCAGCCCACCCTTCACTCCCTTGTCCCTGGTTTTGATTGAGCGGATGTACATAATAATTTATCTTGAACTGTTATCACTAAAGATTGTTTTTGGACATTGAGCACCTTTGGAGTATTATTATTATACAGGATTTATATAGCGCCAACAGTTTGCGCAGCGCTTTATATCAACTAACCTGTGAATTGGACATTTGTACACATTATATGTTATTCACATTTATACAGTATCTCACATTTTTGTAAATATTTAATTATATCTTTTCATGTGACAACACTGAAGAAATTACACTTTGCTACAATGTAAAGTAGTGAGTGTACAGCTTGTATAACAGTGTAAATTTGCTATCCTCTCAAAAATAACTCAACACACAGTCATTAATGTCTTAACTGCTGGCAACAAAAGTGAGCACACCCCTAAGTGAAAATGTCCAAATTGGGACCACTTTTCTCTTTCTGGTGTCATGTGACTCATAAATGTTACAAGGTCTCAGGTGTGAATGGGGAGAAGGTGTGTTCAATTTGGTGTTATCGCTCTCATATTGGTCACTGGATGTTCAACATGGCACCTCATGGAAAATAACTCTCTGAGGATCTGAAAAAAAGAGTTGTTGCTCTACATTAAGATAGACTAAGCTATAAGAAGATTGCCAAGACCCTAAAACTGAGCTGCAGCACTGTGGCCAGGACCAACAGCGGTTTAACAGGACAGGTTTGGCTGACCAAAGAAGTTGAGTGCACGTGCCCAGCGTCATAGTCAGACGTTGTCTTTGGGAAATAGATATAGGAGTGCTGCCAGCATTGCTGCAGAGGATGAAGGGGTGGGGGGGTCAGCCTGCCAGTGCTCAGACCATACGCCGCACACTGCATCAAATTGGTCTGCATGGCTGTCATCCCAGAAGGAAGCCTGTTATAAAGATGATGCGCAAGAATGCCTGCAAACAGTTTGCTGAAGACAAGCAGACTAGGGATGTGGATTACTAGAACCATGTTCTGTGGTCTGATGAGACCAAGATAAACTTATTTGGTTCAGATGGTGTCAAGTGTGTGTGGTGGCAACTAGGTGAGCAGTACAAAGACAAGTGTGCCTTGCCTACAGTCAAGCATGGTGGTGGGAGTGTCATGGTCTGGGGCTGCATGAGTGCTGCCACCACTGGGAAGCTACAGTTCATTGAGGAAACCATGAATGCCAACATGTACTGTGACATACTGAAGCAGAACATGATCCCCTCCCTTCGGAGATTGGGCTGCAGGGCAGTATTCCAACATGATAACGACCTTCAAGGCGACCACTGCCTTGCTAAAGAAGCTGAGAGTAAAGGTGATGGACTGGCCAAGCATGTCTCCAGACCTAAACCCTATTAAGCATCTGTGGGGCATCCTCAAATGGAAGGTGGAGGAGCGCAAGGTCTCTAACATCCACCAGCTCCGTGATGTCGTCATGGAGGAGTGGAAGAGGACTCCAGGGGCAACCTGTGAAGTTCTGGTGAACTCCATGCCCAAGAGGGTTAAGACAGTGCTGGAAAAGAATAGTGGGCACACAAAATATTGACACTTTGGGCCCAATTTGGACATTTCCTCTTAAGGGTGTACTCACTTTTGTTGCAAGCGGTTTAGACATTAATGGCTATGTGTTGAGTTATTTTGAGGGGACAGCACATTTACACTATTATACAAGTGGTACACTCACTATTTTACATTTTAGCAAAGTGTAATTTCTTCAGTGTTGTTACATGAAAAGATATAATAAAATATTTACAAAAATGTGAGGGGTGAACTCACTTTTGTGAGATACTGTATATGCACTGTACATGGGGGTATTTTTAGTTTGTATGATTTTTGATACATGTTAACGTGTGTAATTGGTTTGCACATAAATACATATAAAAATAGTCAGTGCAGCGCTCAGGAATTCTACATATAAAGAATAGTGTGCAAAAATTAATTTCTGGAATTCATGACCATCAAAATAAACCAGAAAAAATTTAACAATATAACAATACATGTAATGAGGGATATTTACCACTAGGTGGCAACCATACTTAAAATATATATAAAGTCTCAAAAATAAGTGCAGATAGGAATATCAATCTTTCTTTCTTTCCTTAAAAAAGTGCTAATAGTGCAAACAAAGTCCCAAAATTAGGTGCAAGGATTAATATCAATCTTCCTCCTTAATACATGCATATGCAGTGTCCCCAAGTGCAGAAATAATCCACGCTGTCACCAACAGTGCACCGCACCACCACGTCTCAAATGCACTCACCAGATAGATGAATAAGCAAATACACATCCAAACCATACATTGCCTGATATTCATCAGACTCAAACAGCTCAGGTGCCGCTGATCCTTTCTCTGCATAGAAAGCTCACACCATAGAGCCCACACAGAAAAAGTATATAGTGTAATATTTTATTAAAATATGACCAATAGTACATAAAATGAGCAATCCACATGGAAAGTTTATAAAAATGCAATAAACTCACTCCAGGGGCTGCCGATCTATCTCTTTGACTCGGTGGCCTGATGTCAGCGCGTACAGGCTCCACCCAATGCATTTATGCCCACGCATGTCCTCAGGGGATCTTCACTGTCACACCTTACATCTGCATATAAGGTTGGCTAGTGTTTTGCTTGTTTGGAGCGCTCACTCATATTGTTACACACCTTTTTGATATTAATTCACATAACTTCACTATTCAATAAGAAATTGACACTGAAGAAGAAGAGAGCAGTGATGCAACAGAGGCTGAATAAAGTGATATGCTGCAAAATATTATAGTATGAGCATGTAAACGTTACCTGCAGTACTGGTGATTACTAAATAAAAATGTGTCCAAAAATGTGTCCTGTTTTATGTTTAAAATATTGATTTCTGAAGTTTGGGTTGGAAAAGTGGGGGACGTCTTATACATGGGGGCGTCTTATACACGTAAAAATACGGTATTGTGTTAATCATGCAGTAATGCACAGAAATATACTGCATTAAAAATGCAGTAAAGCACTAAAATATACAGCATTAAACTGCAGTAATGCAGAGAAATATACTGCGTTAAATGTGCAGTAACGCACAGAAACATACTGTGTTAAACGTGCAGTAACAAACATTAATATACTGCATTAAACATGCAGTACACACTGAAGTATACTGGGTTAAACGTGCACTAATGCACTAAAATGTACTGCGTTCAATGGCACTTAACGCACTGAAATATACTGTGTTAAACGTGCAGTAATGCACTGAAATATACAGCATTAAACATGCAGTAATGCACTGAAATATACTATGTTAAACGGGCAGTAATGCACAGAAATATACTGCGCTAAACATGCAGTAAAGCACTGAAATATACTGTGTTAAACGTGCATTAACACACTGAAATATACTGCGTTAAACAGCACTTAACACACTGAAATATACTGCGTTAACGTGCAGTAACGCACAGAAATATACTGCGTTAAACATGCAGTAAGGCACTTAAATATACTGCGTTAAATGTGCATGAATGCACTGAAATGTACTGTGTTAAACGTGTAGAAATACACAGAAGTATACTGCGTTAAACATGCAGAAACGCACTCAAATATCTTGCGTTAAAAGTGCCCTAACGCACTGAAATATACCGCATTAAGCGGCAGGTAACGATCAGAAGTATATTGCATTAGGCGTGCACTAATGCACAGAAATATACTGCTTTAAACGTGCAGTAACACACAAAAATATACTGCGTAAAACATGCAGTAATGCACAGAAAAATACTATGTTAACTGTGCAGTAACACACAGAAATATGCGTTAAATGTGCAGTAATGCACTGAAATATAATGCGCAAAACATGCACAGAAATATACTGCGTTAAAAGTTCAGTAACGCACAGAAATATACTGCATAAAATGTGCACTAACGCACTGAAATATACTGCGTTAAATGTGTCCTAATGCACTGACATATACTGTGTTTAACGGCACATAACGCACTGAAATAGAAATATACTGCATTAAACGTTCAGTAACGCACAGAAATATACTGCATAAAATGTGCACTAACGCACTGAAATATACTGCATTAAATGTGCACTAATGCACTGACATATACTGTGTTTAACGGCACATAACGCACTGAAATATAGTGCACTAAAAGTGCAGTAATGCACAGAAATATACTGCGTTAAACGTGTAGTGACACACAGAAATATACTACATTAAACGTATATTAACACAGAGAAATATACTGCGTTAAACGTGCAGTAACGCACAGCAATATACTACGTTACATGTGCAGTAACACACAGAAATATACTTCATTAAATGGGCAGTAACGAACTGAAATATGTGCAGTAACGCACAGAAATATACTGCGTTAAACTTGCAGTAACGCACAGAAATATAATTCGTTAAACGTGCAGTAACGCACAGAAACATACTGCAGTAAATGTGCAGTAATGCACTAAAATATACTGTACACAATGTACAGTAACCCACAGAAATATAGTATGTTAAACATGCAGTAATGCACAGAAACATACTGCATTAAATGTGCAGTAATGCAAAGAAATATACTGCGTTAAATGTGCACTATCGCACTGAGATATACTGTGTTAAACGGCATGTAACATACTGCAATATACTGCGCTAAATGTGCAGTACCACACAGAAATGTACTGCATTAAACATGCACTAATGCACAGAAATATACTGCGTTCAACTGCATGTAATGCACAGAAATATACAGTAGTAAATGTGCAGTAATGCACTTAAATATGTGCACTAACGCACCAAAATATACTGCATTAAAAACGACATGTAATGCACTAAAATATACTGTGTTAAACATGCAGTAACACGTGGAAATATACTGTGTAAAACATGTAGTGACACACAGAAATGTACTGCATTAAATGTACAGTAACACAGAGAAATATACTGCGTTAAATGTGCAGTAACGCACAGAAATATACTGCATTAAATGTGCAGTAACACACAGAAATATACTGCGCTAAATGTGCAGTAACACACAGAAATATGTGCAGTAACGCAATGAAATATACTGCGTTAAACGTGCAGTAATGCACAGAAATATACTGCATTAAATGTGCAGTAACCCACAGAAATACACTGTGTTAAAAGTGCACTAATGCACTGAAATACACTGTGTTTAACGGCAAGTAGCACAGTGAAATATACTGCATTAAACATGCAGTAATACACAGAAATATACTGCATTAAACGTGCAGTAATCCATTGAAATATACTGCGTTAAACCGCATGTAATGCACAGAAATATACTGTGTTAATTGTGCAGTAACGCACTTAAATATGTGCACTAACGCACCAAAATATACTGTGTAAAAAATGGCATGTAATGCACAGAAATATAGTGCGTTAAACATGCAGTAGCACACAGAAATATACTGTGGTAAATTTGCAGTAACGCACTGAAATATAATGCGCAAAACGTGTAGTATCACACAGAAATATACTACATTAAACGTGCAGTAATGCACAAAAATATACTGAATTAAACATGCAGTAATGCAACTGAAGTATACTGCGTTAAAAGTGCACTAATGCACTGGAATACACTGTGTTTAATGGCAAGTAACACACTGAAATATACTGCATTAAACATGCAGTAGTGCACAGAAGTATACTGAATTAAACATGCAGTAATGCACAGAAATATACTGCGTTCAACCGCATGTAATGCACAGAAATATATTGCGTTAAATGTGCAGTAACGCATTGAAATATACTGCGTTAAACATGTAGTGACACACAGAAATTCATTAAATGTACGAAATATATTGCGTTAAATGTGCAGTAACGCACAGCGATATACTGCGTTAAATGTGCAGTAACGCACAGAAATATACTGCATTAAATGTGCAGTAATGCACTGAAATATATGCACTAACGTAATGAAATATACTGTGTTAAATGTGCAATAAAGCACAGAAATATACTGCGTTAGACTTGCAGTAATGCACAGAAATATACTGTGTTAAATGTGCAGTAACGCACTGAAATATGTGCACTAACGTAATGAAATATACTGCATTAAACGTGCAGTAATGCACAAAACTATACTGCGTTAAACGTGCAGTAACGCACAGAAATATACTGTGTTAAATTTGCAGTAACGCACTGAAATATAATGCCCAAAACGTGCAGTATCACACAGATATATACTACATTAAACGTGCAGTAACACCCAAAAATATACTGCATTAAACGTGCAGTAATGCACTGAAACATACTGCGTTAAAAGTGCACTAATGCACTGAAATACACTGTGTTTAATGGCAAGTAACACACTGAAATATACTGCAATAAACATGCAGTAATGCATAGAAATATACTGCGTTAAACTGCACGTAACGCTCAGAAATATACTACGTTAAATGTGCAATAACGCCCAAAAATATACTGCGTTAAATGTGCATTAACACACTAAAATATACTGTGTTAAACGGCACATAACACAATGAAGTATACTGCGTTAAATGTGCAGCTGCACACTGCATTGTGCTCATTCAGCGGGCCAAACAAACGGTTGAACGCCCTAAAAATTGGGTGTTCACCTAACTCATCCTCGGGCGGAACCGTTCGCCCATCCCTAGTGTTAACACACTAAAATATACTGTGTTAAACGGCATGTAACACACTGAAGTATACTGCGTTATATGAGCGGTAACGCACAGAAATATGCTGCGTTAAATGTGCAGTAACGCACTGAAATATATTGAGGAAATGTGCATTAACGCACTGAAGTATACTATGTTAAACGGCATGTAACACACTGAAGCATACTGCGTTAAAGGTGCAGTAACGCACTGAAACATACTACGTTAAACGTGCAGTAATGCATTGAAATATACTGCGTTAAACATGCTCCAATGCACTAAAATATACTGCATTAAACGTGCAGTAACGCATTGAAAATTTTACTGCATTAAGTGTACTGCGTTAAATGTGCAGTAACGCACTGAAACATACTGCAATAAAAGTGCACTGACGCACTGAACTAGACTGCAGTAAACCTGCCCTGACAAAATAAAAATAAATGTAAAAATGAATTGTCCCTACACTCACACTGGGTGAACTATCACAAGATTTACACTAAAGTGACACTAAAGTAAAAATGAACAGTCACACTACACTCACACTGAAATATCACTAGATTCACACTAAGGCTCCATGTACATGGGACGTTGTTAAAAGTCCCTTTGAATGCTGGAATTTTTAGGACGTTTGAAACGTCCGTTCGGTCGCGTTTGTACCCGCGTTTAGCGGGCGTTTAGCGGCGTTTGAGTTTAGAAGCGTTCCTTGAGGTCAAAAAAATTATTCCCCTTTAAAATGGAAAAACGCGAACGCTAAACGCGGGTCATCGCGTTTTGACGCGTTCAGACGCGTTCAGACGCGTTCGGACGCGTTTGTGCGTTTAAAAAACGCCGGGAAACACACGTTCGAACGCAAATAATTGCGTTCTAAAAAAAGTCCCTGAACGCAACTGCCTGCAAATGACTGTAAACGACCTGGTGTACATGGACAGATAAGATAAAATGTAGATGGGTTCAGGGGCTTCTGAAAAAAACGCCCAACTGCTCCTAAACAGCTATTTCCTGCGTCCCGTGTACATGGAGCCTTAACCTATACTCTACACTGATAATAGAATTAAGATAGCACACTATAGCACACTCTCCTGTAGCACTTAACAGAGCCCTGTTCTATCTCTCTCCACGCCAATATTACACTGCAGATGGCCAGTATTGAAAGAATACTTTTATAGTGTGGGATGGGACTAAGAGCAATGAGCCATGATTGGATAGAGTCATTGTGACAGCATCCAGTAATGGTTTTGACAGTGCTATGTGCCCTGATTGGGCAAAGCTTTCATTGCTTCAGCCAATCAGGACTTCCAATGCACTGTGCAGCGGTGCAGTGCATTGTGGTCATTCGGCAGGCCAAAAAACGGTTGAACGCCCTGATAATTCGGGTATTCATCTAACTCATGCTTGGGCGGAACCGTTCGCCCGTCCCTAGTGTTAAATTGTGTGAAAGAGGCCTTAGTGTTTTTTAATTGCTTCTAGTCTGTCTTTGCCTAGTTACACCTTCTGTCCTGTTTCCTTTTTCTTTTTATACATCTAAAGCCTCGTACACACGATGAGAAAACCGGACAAAAATATACTGCTTTTGATGCAATCATACGATAATCTGATCGTTAGTACACAACTGTCATCCAAATCTTTCCGAAGGGACAAACACTGAACTTTTTTTCTCTACCAGATCATACGATTTTCATTTGATCAGTACAGTTTTTGTCTGAGACTACAATAAAAAATACATTATAGCACTTCCAAATTTTTTTCTGTCATATGAGAATTTTTGGACTTTAGTAACCTATTTGCATTCGATATGGAGACTAGCATGCAAAAATAAAAAAACGATTATTCGTCTGATAATCTCATCGTGTGCACTAGGCTTTAGTCTTTGCATCTTTATAATGTTTTGTCTCAGACTACTTACATGGTCCTTATCACTGCTCATGGCTTTAGTGAAATCTGTCCCTTGCATTTCCTTATGATATCCTTTTGATTAGTGATAATAAAGTTATGATATGTGAAGTGCCTTGAAAAAGAAAAGCCTCTAGTTCTAGGAGGGACTTCATTATGCTATTAATTAAAACCACTCTTGAATGTGTTTTGCATTGTGCAGACTAGGAATATGGTAAAGTCACAACAAAACAGTGCTGCACCACAGGGTGCACCAGTTTCTATAAAAAAGGCCTTATCTTGCTTGGTAATTCATTTATACAGATCAATCATCAGACCTACTGACTTTGGACTTCCTTAAAATTATCAATTTATGCAATGTTTAAAGAGACTCTGTCAATGTTTATTAGTTACACACCGCAATCGGTCAGGTTAAATAAGTGCATAACCCTGCAGTCCTATTTGTTTATTATACTGCCAAAAGTGTTTCCTGAAATCAGTCATCAAAATGTCATGAGTATTTGACTGTTCCGGGACTTATTTGTGCTGGCTGCTCCCTGCTTCTCCCAGCTGGGACTTCAGATTAGTGGTCCCCTCACAACCTCCCAGATATTGATTTGACATCAGAGGAAGAGTGAGGAAGCTAATTGATCTGTAAGGGCTTGCCCACACTATGTCTTTCGAGCTACTGTGATCTGCATATATCAGTGCAATTGTTTTCCATGTGCCTTGTTCGCACAATACATGTGCAATGGTGTGTGCTGTGTAATGCATACTGGGCATTTAGCCTGGGTGTGTCCAATTCCTGGGTTTTTGAGCGCGCAGAAGGCACAGGTGCAGCATGTAAAAGTCTATTACAGTTTGAAATATGCTGTGGCTGGATGCTGTTACTTGCATTTAAGGTACCACTACATTGTTGGTATACAGTGGGTACGGAAAGTATTCAGACCCCCTTAAATTTTTCACTTTGTTATATTGCAGCCATTTGCTAAAATCATTTAGGTTCATTCTTCTTCCTCATGAATGTACACATAGCACCCCATACTGACAGAAAAACACAGAATTGTTGACATTGTTGCAGATTTATTAAAAAAGAAAAACTG
Source organism: Pelophylax lessonae (assembly GCF_965119305.1). Classification (NCBI taxonomy): domain Eukaryota; kingdom Metazoa; phylum Chordata; class Amphibia; order Anura; family Ranidae; genus Pelophylax; species Pelophylax lessonae. The sequence continues at coordinate 151,993,027 of NC_138769.1, read as the reverse complement.
AAATATCACATGGTCCTAAGTATTCAGACCCTTTGCTGTGACACTCATATATTTAACTCAGGTGCTTTCCATTTCATCTGATCATCCTTGAGATGGTTCTACACCTTCATTTGAGTCCAGCTGTGTTTGATTATACTGATTGGACTTGATTAGGAAAGCCACACACCTGTCTATATAAGACCTTCCAGATCACAATGCATGTCAGAGCAAATGAGAATCATGAGGTCAAAGGAACTGCCTGAAGAGCTCAGAGACAGAATTGTGGCAAGACACAGATCTGGCCAAGGTTACAAAAAGATTTCTGCTGCACTTAAGGTTCCTAAGAGCACAGTGGCCTCAATAATCCTCAAATGGAAGACGTTTGGGACGACCAGAACCCTTCCTAGAGCTGGCCGTCCGGCCAAACTGAGCTATCGGGGGAGAAGAGCCTTGGTGAGAGAGGTAAAGAAGAACCCAAAGATCACTGTGGCTGAGCTCCAGAGATGCAGTCAGGAGATGGGAGAAAGTTGTAGAAAGTTAACCATCACTGCAGCCCTCCACCAGTCGGGGCTTTATGGTAGAGTGGCCCGACGGAAGCCTCTCCTCAGTGTAAGACACATGAAAGCCCGCATGGAGTTTGCTAAAAAACACCTGAAGGACTCCAAGATGGTGAGAAATAAGATTCTCTGGTCTGATGAGACCAAAATAGAACTTTTTGGCCTTAATTCTAAGCGGTATGTGTGGAGAAAACCAGGCACTGCTCATCACCTGTCCAATACAGTCCCAACAGTGAAGCATGGTGGTGGCAGCATCATGCTGTGGGGGTGTTTTTCAGCTGCAGGAACAGGACGACTGGTTGCAATCGAGGGAAAGATGAATGCGGCCAAGTACAGGGATATCCTGGACAAAAACCTTCTCCAGAGTGCTCTGGACCTCAGACTGGGCCGAAGGTTTACCTTCCAACAAGACAATGACCCTAAGCACACAGCTAAAATAACGAAGGAGTGGCTTCACAACAACTCCGTGACTGTTCTTGAATGGCCCAGCCAGAGCCCTGACTTAAACCCAATTGAGCATCTCTGGAGAGACCTAAAAATGGCTGTCCACCAACGTTTACCATCCAACCTGACAGAACTGGAGAGGATCTGCAAGGAGGAATGGCAGAGGATCCCCAAATCCAGGTGTGAAAGACTTGTTGCATCTTTCCCAAAAAGACTCCTGGCTGTATTAGATCAAAAGGGGGCTTCTACTAAATACTGAGCAAAGGGTCTGAATACTTAGGACCATGTGATATTTCAGTTTTTCTTTTTTAATAAATCTGCAACAATGTCAACAATTCTGTGTTTTTCTGTCAGTATGGGGTGCTATGTGTACATTCATGAGGAAGAAGAATGAACTTAAATGATTTTAGCAAATGGCTGCAATATAACAAAGAGTGAAAAATTTAAGGGGGTCTGAATACTTTCCGTACCCACTGTACATCCTTGAATGCATACAACCCTAAATTATTAGTTGACTCATGATGGTTTGAGAACAGACATGTTATATGTTAACCCAGCCCGGACTGGCCATCAGGCACAGTGGGCATTCGCCCAGTACGCCAGGTATAGCAGACAGAGGGGCCTCGCAGGCTTGCCTTTCCTCCATGGTGACTGCTGCCCACAGAATGGAGGTGACAGAGAGTACAGCTATATCAGATACTTCCTTTATTGAATTGTATTGTAACTGTACTGTCTGCCCTCGTGTTGTAAAGCGCTGCGCAAACTGTTGGCGCTATATAAATCCTGTATAATAATAAAAATAATACTTAGGACAGCGGAGGAGGGTGCTGCAATCCCCACCTTGGCTGGCAGTAGGAGGCACCATGAGTGTTGTTTGCAGCCCCCACAACCAGTGGTCTGCACTCTGCTGGAGTTGGCGGGTAGATGCCTGCTACCTTTACACAGGCAACCATGCACAGTATGGAGTCGGACTGGAGTTACCGAGCTGCAGAGATCCCCATGGACCCTGTGCCTGCCCTATAGGGAGAGACAGGACCGATCGTTGGCTTTGTTCAGGGGCAGCATCTAACAGTCCAGCTCTGGAAAGCTGGAAACTGGGAGTCCCTCTGACACAGGCTACCATTAGCAGGCAGCATCTTACAAACAGAGTGCCGGTTCTTGGCTACCGCTGCAAACACCTGACCTTCCCATCCCATCCCATCATGATCTCACATTGTACTGTGGAGTGTTATGGAATCCACAATAGTAAAGGTCCCCAGTCCCCATAAGGGGTGAAGATTCTCTGAAGCCGGGTACAGTGGCGTCACTAGGGTTGGTGTCACCCGGTGTGGTAACTCACGGGGTCACCCCAACCCCTTTTAATAATGTTTTTTTTTTTTCATAAATCATAGCTCCCATATAACACTAAATGTAATGGAAATAGCGACATTAATAAGTAGGAGAATTAAAATTACCTTTAAATTACAATATCATATCCCAACTACAACCTTCAGGGCCCCGGTGCACAAAAATAAAGGGCCCCCCTGACCTCTGGTCCCAGGACCTTTCCTCATAACCTGGGCCGTTCCCACTGATTCCGGGGCAGTGGGACCCTTTGACATGTTCTGCAGTGGCCCCCTTCATGCTGTCTTGGATAGCGTTGCCACCTTTTCTTCATACCAAACATGAACAATTTAGTGGCACACAGCCATTTTTTTGGTTGTATACACTATACATATATTTTATCGTTAAATAACATTTCTAATCATATGGATTTAATGACAAGAGTCCTCCCTTACATCAGAGTTTACAGAGTTCCCCTTTACATCTGAATCTGCAGAGTTCCCCTTTACATCTGAATCTGCAGAGGTCCCTTTACATCTGAATCTGCAGAGTTCCCCATTACATCTGAACTTGCAGGGTTTTCCTTTTACATCTGAACTTACAGAGTTTTCCCTTTACATCTGAATCTACAGAGCTCCCCTTCACAGTTGAACTCGCAGAATTCCCTTACACTGTAAGGGGGGACTCTGCAGACTCTAATGTAAGAGAGAACTCTGGAGACTCTGATTTAAGGAGGAACACTGAGAACTCTGATGTAAGGGGGGGCACTGAGAACTCTGATGTAAGGGGGGACACTGAGAACTCTGATGTAAGGGGGGACACTGAGAACTCTGATGTAAAGAAACACTGATATTAGGGGGTCTCTGGTAACCAGAGCCCTCACATGCTTCATAGTTCTTAGGATTCCCATTTAATAAGGGTTCCCATAGTACCCTACATGGGAGTCCAGAGAGCCCCCATATATCAGAGTCTGCAGAGCCCTCCTTATATCACAGTCCGCAGAGCCCCCCCTTACATCAGAGTCTGAGGATGGAAGAGTCTCTGATGGAAGGGGGTGCTCTAGGAAACCCGATTTATAGGGATGCTCTGATGTAAGGGGGAATGCTGTGGACTCTGGTGTAAAGGGGATCTCTGATGTAAGGGGGGTCTCTGCTCACCAAAGCCTTTTACAACAGGGTTTGCGGAGCACCCCTTGAATCTGAGGTCCCTTTACATTATTGAACAAAAAAAAAAAAGGAACAAATGCATCTACACGAAATTGGAAAAAAAAAAAAAATTTGTTGGACATTTATCCCCAAAAGCAAAATAGGCAGCCTGCGTTGCAACCTCTTTCTGGGCCCTAGGTGAACCGCACACAACTTCCCCACTTCCGGGTACGGTAGGCACGGCACAGCTCTCACGAGCAGACATCCAACATAGCCGCGAGGCTTGGTGTCTGCAAAGGACATTCACATAAGGGCACCAGTATATTTTTACTTTCTGTTTTTATTGTGATTGCGGCTTTTTTATACTGAATAAAGAGGAAATCTTTTACAAACGTCTGCACTATGAGGAGCCTTCTTTTTCTCCCCATATCCTGAGTGCACCCAGGAGCAGGAGCAAGTTGTGGACCCCCAAGCATTCTCAGCACCCCCAGGAAATCGGTATCCACCTGAGAGAGATACACCAAAGCCTTTATTGATTCCTGTTGGCGCACGCCCACAGGAATCCACGGGATCTGGTAAGTGGGTCTTCCTACCATTTACCACCGGTAGGAGAAGCGGACGGTCACACCACTATTGTATATGTGAAAAGCACCAGCATTTTTTATTGATATGCACAGAAGGACTTTTTTGCACTATTTGCACCATCCAATATTTACACATATATGGAGTAATTAATTTATGATACATAAGCACCTTAGCTATTTGTGTGCACTTTAATTTGCTGAATATTTATGCTATTATTCGTTACAGCACTTTAGTTGATGCACCATTTTGCACGTACACCCGTTTATGTGCTATAAATTATACCAGTTTTAAATTGAGGTTATAAATATACATTATTGTGCTGATTTCGAGGCAGGAGAGAGAAGAAAGGGGGTGAATGAATGGATAGTGAACTTACCCCAGGAAGGAAGGAGGCTTATGCAGCCTGCATATCCTCCACATTCATTCTCCATGCTGTTCCCGGCAGCTGTTCTTCCCCGCCCAAACTCCATTCTGATTGGAGACCGGACCGCAGGCACACACAGGAGGACAGGGGTGGGAGGGGGGAGGAGGAGGAAGAGTAGAACTAGCTCACTCTCTTTCTCCCGTCCTGTCCTGTCAGTGTGAGAGGAGAGGGAGGGGCAGGCGAGGAGACCGGGCTGTCACTGCTGGCTCTGATCAGTGTAAGAGAGAGTGTACCGACACTCTCCGCTTACCACTGCAGCCAGCAACCCTGCCGTGGATGCACAGACCGGGATTTTGGGCCGCTGCCCGCATAGAGAGAAGCGGATCGGGAGCTTGGGCAGAGGCAGGCATAGTGGTGTCACCCTCCCCCGGTGGACACCCTGGTGCGGTCTGCCCCCTCTGCTCCCCCCTTGTGACGCCCCTGGCCGGGTATATGAAACCCTCAGATCAGATCAATCATGATCATTTTGTATGTGATCACGGCCTCCATCCTATTACACCTTCATACTACAAGGCCAGCTTTGGAAACAGAAAGTTTGGAGATAAAGGGAATCCTTTTACTGGTTCAATCTTCAAAGGATTTCTTTGAAAGACTGTGTATACACCCAGCACATGAATGGCTAATACTGCAGCTGTTGCACACTATCACAGGTAGAATCCCTTATGAAGATTGCACCAATAAATGGGTTCCCTTTAAGGCTAGGTTCACATTATAACATTTTGTTTCAATGGCTGGCCTTGTGGTAGGAAGGTGCGATGGTATGGGGGGGTGATCATAGACAAAATGGTCATTTATTCGGAGGGTTTCGCAATAGAAAAAAACATTCAGCTTTTTTCTATTTTAGGGCCCTTTCATATGGGTGAACTCCATCAAGCGGTTCCGTCTACTCAGGGGGGGATCTGTCCGTTGATCCCTGCTGAGCATGCGGATGACAGATCTGTGTCTACTCCACTTGTGCAGAGCGGGCACAGACACAACCCACATTTCTCTATGGGGCAGTCTGATGTAAACGAACCTCCTGTCAGTTTTCATCTGACTGTCATCCGATCTGATCCACCACACAGATTGGATGCAGCTGGATCTGCCCCCTTAAAGAGAACAATAGTATTTATGTGGATATGAGTATGTTTGTGTGCATGTAAATGCAGAGAGGGGACTTATGTGAAGATGTGTATGTGTGTGTGTGTTCCTCCCCTCTCCCATCCAACCAATTATTCTTAATTAACTCCACCCCCTGGCATTTTAGAGTGGGCTGCACAGTCTAAAATGCCCGGGCCTATTTTTGTCCTGGTGTTAACTGGCAATTTTCAAAGAACCTAACATGTCAAAACCATCAGATCTAGGTCTAAAGGTTTTAGGCAGCTGAAATCATTTGCAAACCTCAACTTGTCATGTAAAGCTCACACTTCGCTCTGTCCCTCCCTAATGATCCTTTAATGTGATAAGTTGTGTCACACTGACCACAAAGGGAGATCAAAAGGTTGTCATTTACAGGAAATGTTAAGCTTTGCATAACATTTTGTCCTCTATCCTTGGATCCAATTTTTATTTTGACATGCAAGGTTAACAACGTATTTTTGGCAGCTGGCTGCAAGATGAATGATTTTGTGTAGCGATTATATAGAAAGTGGTGTTTTCCAAGGTTATCTTTATTACAGATGCTGTGCAAACTATCACATCATACAGATGGGGTAAGATTTGTTTACACCATCTATATTTATACCAGCCTTTCCCAACCTTTTTACCCAAATAACTGCTAAAACCAGTTATTTGGGTATTAGTAGGAAAAATTTTCCATTCATTGATGGCCAGTGGGACGAATGCCCCCCTTTCAGGGCTGGTCAAAATGCCCCCCTTACACATACCTAAAAAAGATCACCAGTGTCATGCAGCTGACTTAGCTAAGTGGTGTTGGCCCTGGAAATATGCAGGCACCATCAAATGTCAAATCAATAAGCCACAGCTCAAGGAACTCCTAACAATTTCTGAGGCAACCGTAGGGTTGTCATGTTTCCTCCATGGGGAAAATGAGTGCATGCATACTGCTATGACTTCCTTCACAAATCCTCATGTGCACAATCCCTCAACTCTTTATGCTGTTGGCACTGGACAATGGCTCCTAGGGGTCCCGGCCACCTCCAGCTCTGGAACCACTGGATGTAAGAGACAGTGGAGGTCTGAAATTATGCCTAGGAGATGAAAGATACACTCCTGGATTACCAATCGTGCTACAGGACATAAAGCCAGTTCCAGCAGATGTTGGAAAAAAAAGGTGATCTACATTCCTCTGTCTTCATAAAAGCATGAAAAAACAAGGAAATACTATCTCAGGCAGTTAATTCTTACTTTTCTTAAAGTGATACTAAACACACACTGTTTAAGTTACCTCCTCCCTTCTATTTCTGTGTGTGGATGATGGCATTGTAATTATTCTAATAAAAAAACACATCTAAGTTCCCTTTTTTTCCTAATCGATATACAGCTGTCACATGACCCAGCTCTCTTCCAACCTGTCTGCAGGGAAACATAAGCAGGAGGAATGTCTAGTCCTCTGCTACTGGTCCCATGTTCAAAATAAAAAAAACAAAAATCAGCCTTTGGAATACAGAGTAAAAATAAAAAAATAAATAATGTAATATCAATAAAATGTTTTAAATTGCTATACAAATTATATTTGAAATCAATTCTTTATTATTTTGTAGCAATAACACGGTGTGGGCGGATTTCTGCCAGTCACAGGCTGTGTGACGCCCCTCCGACCTCTGTCTTAGAATAACAGGGAGGTGAAGGCACAATTATTCTACATGTAATACCCCACCCCCATTGTGTTTAGCTGGTTAGTGGGCATGGAGAAGGAGGGAGGAAGTGGGTTGTCATTTACCACTGTGTATAAGCCCACTTGTGAGACTCTATAGTCACATGGACTGCTCAGATGTGAAAGTGAGGAAATGCTCAGCGTAGAAACTCACTGAAAACTGAGCAAGTGCAGAGTTGCCACCAAAGCTACAAAATCGCTATCTGAATTGGGGACATGAACACAAGGTGGAGATAGAGAGCAGCAGGGTCAACCAGGGCTTTGCAGAATACAGAAAATTAATCTCATAGTGACTGAGTGAGTATGGACAGCATGTAATACACCATTTATTGATAGTTTTTTATGATGTGGGTTTAAGGACACTTTAAGGGGTGATATTATTGTTGTATCAAAAGGTAAAATGTTCCAAAATGGTGTACAGGAATCTGAATTGCACCAGTGTCAAGAGAGCATATAATACTGAAGCCAAATCGCTATCTTATCCATCCTATTAGCACAAGTCCAGTACAGATTTCTTCTCATAGTCAGTGTACAAACTCTGGTGAAGGGGGACTCGTGAGCCCCCAAAACACGTTGGATTTTTATTTTTGCATTATATCTAATAAAATAACTCATACTGGACTGAACAAATCTGTGTATCTCAATGAGATACCACTGCTGACAAAGATCTGCCTCCATAAAATTAAGAAATGGAACTACCTTATGTTATCTACTCAGGTTCAGGACTCCTAGAATGCACATCTATTTTTTTAATGTAGGTGCGCAAACATCTTCTTCTTGCATCAAAAGGAAAATGTTCCAACAAAGGTGAACAGACATGTTCTTTGTCCCTAATATCTGCTATGACATATACATTTTGTTTACAATTAATTACAATGTATGTGATATATGAGAAGAAAAATAATACTTCATTTTGAGAATTGCATTAAAAGTTAAAAATGTATAGTTTTTCCAATGCATTTTCAAGGAAAAGGCAAAACAAATTTTGCTTATACAGTGTGGTTGGAAAGTCACAGTAAAGCCTCTACAAAATTTGTAGTTACACAATGTTGAAAAGCACGAAAGCTACAGATGGGCAGTTGAGCACACCACCAGCTGCTAAAAATGCCAAAATATAACAAGCGGCACAAGAGCTGTGCTATTTCTTTTGTCATGAACATGTGTGGATGCGACAGTATACCAGGGTTTGGAATAAAGAAAACTGCCTAAAGCCCCATACACACCGGCCAAATGATGGGTGGCATCGGTCGGCTCAATAGAAACTGGCCAACTATCGAATGGTCATGACTGAAAAAGGTCAACCGACCGGCTTACGATCAGCATTCTCAGCCACTGGAGTGTTCTGGCAGGGGGCCATTACCCCTGTCAGAACACAACAGAAAAGCAGGGGAGATCACTGTACTAAAATCAGATTGTTAGTAGAGCGGCTCCAACCTGAGCTGCCAGTTTTTTTTTTCATACGACCCGCTGGGTTGAACGAATAAAAAACTAGCAGTGTGTACTAGGCTTAAGAATAGTTGCATCTCACAACTAGTAATGAGCCAAACATACTTGGGTTCAGATTGAAGCAGGTTCTGCGATCATTCGTTTTGGTGACGATTCCGAGCCCTATTGAAGTAAATCCCCCCCCCCCCCCCCAGCTATTTTATGATACCATATACAAACAGAAAACTGCAGTGCTAAACTGACAAAGAAATAACGTCCCACAAATACTACAGTCCAATTAGAAGTTATATAGTCCAATCATGAAACTAGTGGATCACTCCAGGAAAAATGTGAGGGGTTAAGTGTTTAACATATATGAAAAAAAAACCCTGATAGTGAATATCGTATAAAAAGGTGAAACACCCATTTTCACTGGCAAATCATGAATCAAAGAAACTCCTATAGTGTGAAACCTTATAAAATGTAAAAAAAATAAAAGATACCCACTACTTATATAGAGGCAGTTAAAAATTAGCATATATGCAATGTACTGTATATCTGTCCTGGGATTCAAGCCAACAGCCTCGTGGGGTTGGCAGGCATGGTAACGTCGCAAGCAAGGACTCCACCCAACACGTTTTGTGAAAAATCACATCCCCTGGATTTCTTTGACTCTGAATCTTACATGCATAATTTGCCGGTGAACCATCGATTATTCCCTATGTGAGTGTTCCTATTGGACACTAAAGAAAAGCCACAGAGGTCTCCCTTTTCTTTGCAAAGGAAAGAGGGTTGATGACTCCTGTCTTAAGAATATTCTATCATACCGCGTTCATGACTCTTATTATATAGAGTCCATTTCCTCTGGTAAGCAGCCATCTCATATATGGCGGAGGCGCACCTGGATGGAAGGTGTTTTTTTTTTTATATTTATGTTAAACACTTAATCCCTCACATTTTCCTTGGAGTGATCTACTAGTTTCATTAATTGGACTATATCACTTCTAATTGGACTATAATATTTATGGGACTTTATTTCATTAGAGCCCATTCAGACTAGCGCGACTTGTCAGGCGACTTGTCAGCCTGACAAGTCGCGGTAGGTCGCAGTCCATTGAGTAGTACAGGACCCGTTCTAATAGGAGCGACACAAGTCGCTCCGACATAGGAAAAGCGTCCTGTACTACTTTGGGGCGACCTGGGAGCGACTTGCATAGACTTCCATTATGTGAAGTCTCTGCAAGTCGCGCCGAAGTCACGGTGCACGCGACTTCACAGGTTGCCCCCCAAAGTCGGATCGCCTCAGTGTGAACCGGCTCTTATCGTTTTAGTGTGGCAATTTTCTGTTTGTATATGCTGTTTACAATCTTATCCATATGGTTTTTGCCAGCTGCTTTCTAATTTGGGTTTTTCTGAGCAATAACTTTGAAAACTTAACTGCATTATTTTAAGACACCCCCTATTAGCCCAGAAATTGGGCATTTTTAATTTCACAGATCTGTCTCCCATTGATTTCAGTGGGGTTTAGGTTTGGCAGCGGAACCTCTTTGGAATTTGGCAAACCAAACCCTTGTCGAACTTAACTCAGAGCAGTTTGTGTTATCACTACTCTTGGTCACCTAATTTTGTTTGTATACAATGCGGCCAAGGATTAACTTCAATATTTTCCTTTGACATGTCTGCTGCCATCATGAGTGAAGTACAATACTGTGGAACTTCTCTTTAATAAAAGGACTTGTCAAAAACTGTTCCTGTTTGTATTATACTTTACATTTTTTGGAGCAGGGTGTAATCTTGGGGCCCCCTTATTAGTAAAGGGAGCTTACAGATTTCGATAAGCCCCCCACCACCACCTACAGACCCCCACAACTACCAGACCATGGTTAAGTGTTCGGGCATTTGTCCAAACACCCAAATGGCAGAGACTCAGTCCAAACTTGTGTTTATGTTTGTACCCCAACCGTAAATTCATCCCTACTAAAGACAGATTATAAAGATATTGCATCTTAGATAAAGTGATACTGGTTAAGAAAACAGCAATTTTTGATGCCCAGAAGACCTAAATTCTATCCATGTAGCTGGACGATCCTTACTGCAGACAGCCAAATAAACTATTATTACTCTTTTTATTGCTAGGAAGCACACACTAGGGTCTTTAATTATTATTTTAAATGTTATATATGTTATTCTCATGAATATACTGCATTGTGTAGTGCACCATATAGCTACTGTTTGTTAAATTTAGTTTTTGGCCTCCCTGTAACCAACACTATTTGTTAGGTCTGCTCTGGGCTCTGTACATATAGGCTCAATTACTTCCCCTTGTCTCCCAGGGGGCCCTGTGACATAGTGGGTGGGAGAATATGATCCCAGCCTGCATGTTATTATCTCCCCAGCCAATCCCTGGTCAATATGGCAGGTGACCAGCAGGGGGCTGAGTGGGGTATAAATGGGCCACAGTCCAGAGCAGAGGTCTTTTGTTCCTGGGGGAGTAAGACCCATTCTGAGGGCTGTTGCATCCCTGGAACATCTGCCTGGAAATGCCAGCACATTTTTTGGGGCCCCAGCTACTGCTTGGCTGGGGACCTCTGTTATACACTCTTGGAGTATTTTCAGGAAGCTTCTTAGGAATCCAGGACACATGCAACTGAATTACATAAGCTGGCTGACCTTGCACATGGCTGCACTGAGATCAGAAACCAGTGACTACCAGACTTCTGGACCAAAATACTTTTCCTATCTTCTCTGGGCAATCAGTAGTTACTACTTTTTACACTCAGGACTGTATTCCTGTAAAGGAATTCCTGTTTAGTACTGTTCATCTATACACTTTAGAAGGCCTGTCATCACCGTGAAGTCCTAAAGACTTTCTTTAGCTTTCCTGAGAAGTCAGCAGTTGCTATTTGTACACTCAGGACAGTATTCCTATTGAGGAGTTCCTGTTTTGTACTGTTCATCTATACACTTCAAAGTGGCTGTCCTCACCCAGAACTTTCAGTACAGAGTCCTCATTGTCAAGCTACTGAGGTATCCCTAGACTCACCCTCACCCTATCCAAGTTCCAACCCCCCCCCCCCCCCCCCCCCAAAAAAAAAGGAACACAAAAAAGATATGCACAGCCTGTTCTCTGACTCAAGTGATTGTGAAATGTTGTGTGCCTGGCTGCTGTGTGACTATCAAGGAATGGAACCTGGGACCAAACTGCCATATTAATCTGGTCTGTGCGCTATACTTGTGTATGCTACAAAAAAAAAAAAGAATACTATGAAACTTTATTGTGGCCTACCTTGAACTCTTTGGCTCCCGGGGGGTCAAACGAAGAGTTGGAAATAAACACCATTTTGTGATGCAGACTGTTGGTTGTGGCTTTAGCCATATTGGGTACCAATGACCATCAGGTTTCCCTTTTTTAAAAAAGTTTTTTAATAAAAGTTTTTATATAGATAATGTGTAATTTATATACATATACACATATATATGTACTATATTGGTTAACATATACTCCTTTTTTACATATTTATAATAAGTTACACACTATTTTAATTTCATTTTTATTCAACACATGTATGTGAATTGTATTTTCAGAATACATGTATACTTTATGCAGTTGTGGAGATACTGTATGTGTCATTGTGTATGGTTTATGATTTGGAACATATGTAAAGAATGGATTCTCTACCAGTGATGCACAGGTGGGGGTCTATCAGACCAATTTCCCACATTACCATCCTCATCCAGTAACACAAAAGGATACCTCTGCTCTTACGCATTTCTTAATGCAGAAAAAAAGGGGGGGTTCATTTCATTTTTTATGTCGTTTTCCCTCCTTTTTTAAATTGGATCGTTCCCCTTAACTAGGTAATATGTCACCGTTTCATATAAACACTCGCTGTTGGTGGAGGGGCGGGCCAGCCTGACGAAGGAAGTGGACCTCCGAAATGACGATGTGGCTCGCCCTCCACTATCTGCTTCGCCGCATGATCCCTGCCGGACTCCGTGGAGGAACCGGCAATGTGTTATTGCGTCACTTCCGGTCTTGGGCATCTGTGACGCTGCTCACTAATGGAGCTTTCGCACCGCTCAGTGACAGCCCAGTGTTTTGGACAGTTTCCATACACATCACAAGATCACCGCGGGGGTTCCAGCTGACTGTATACCACCTGTCATCGTTCTGGGAATCTCTCCTCGTTACTGCGCAGGCAGATGCTGGATTTTCTACATGTAAGTTGCTATTAATAAAGACATTGCTTTTAAATTTCCTTGTGACCTGGCGCCCTTGCTTTCTTTTCTGTATATGAAGATACCATTGGTGTACAAATATGATGATACTATTGTGTGTAATAGGGTTGATATCCCTGGTGGTGTCTGTAACATGGAACATGATTTGCCATTGCTGGAAGATTGGTCAAATCAGTGGAGACTGCAGTTTAATGTTTCTAAATGTAAAATAATGCACCTAGGAGAAAAAAAAAATCCTTTGAGAGTGTGCAACATTGGGGGTACAGTGTTAGCCAGCACTACAGAAGAAAAAGATTTGGGGGTACTTACTTCAGATGATTGCCAAATGAGCAAACAGTGTGACCAGGCAGTGGGCAAAGTGAATAGAATTCTAGGATACATCACTAGAAGGATCACCAGCAGGAGGAAAGAGGTTCTGATTCCTCTATAGATCTTTAGTGAGACCTCATTTAGAATAATGTGTCCACTTCTGGAGACCTCACATACAAAAATATATTGATAAGATAGAATTAGTCCAGAGACAGGTAACAAAAACGTTGAAAGGTTTGAATATAGTTCAAGAGGGCAGCTTTTTCAATAAGAAACCAAAATCACAAAAACATGGGGACATTACCTGGAGGAAAGTTCAAAACTAATCTTAGAAAGTATTATTTTTTTTGAAAGGGTAGTCGATGCTTGGAATAATCTTCCAGCAGAGGTAGTTAGTTAACCAGTCAACAATAAATGGCTTAAAAAATGCTTGGGACAAACATAGATCTATACTTAGATAAAAAAGTTAAAGGAGTTTTAAAGTCAGAAGGTTTTTTATCTTAATGCATTCTATGCATTAGGATAAAAACCTTCTGGGTGTAGCAGCCTCCCCAGCACCCCCTAATACTTGAGCTCATCTCTCTCCAGTGATGTCCACGAGTCCCTCAGCCATCCAGGACTCTCCCTCCTGATTGGCTGAGACACAGCCGTGACGCCAATGGCTCCAGCGGCTGTCAATCAAAGTCAGTTAGCCAATCAGGACAGAGAGGGATTGGGGCCGAACCACAGCTTCGTGTCTGAATGGACACACGGAGCTGCAGCTCGACTCAGGTGCATCCATGGCAAGCTGCTTGCTGTAGGGGCACTCGACAGGAGGAAGAGGCTAGGAGCAGCAACGAGGGACCCAAGAAGAGGAAGACCTAGGCTGCCCTGTGCAAAACCAACTGCACAGAAGAGGCAAGTATAACCTGTTTGTTATTTAAAAAAAAAACAAAAGAAAACTTTACAATCACTTTAACCACTTTAAGACCAGAAGGATTTGCCCCCTTCCTGGCCAGGCCCTATTTTGCGATTCGGCACTGCGTTAATTTTAATGGAAAATTGCGCGGTCATGCGACACTGTACCCAAAAAAAATTGATGTCCTTTTTTTTCACACAAATATAGCTTTATTTTGGTGGTATTTGATCACCTGTGCGATTTTTATATTTTGCACTATAAACAAAAAAAATAGCAACAATTTTGAAAAAAAAACAATATTTTTCACATTCTGCTATATGACATTCTCAAAAAAAAATTTAAAAATCAAAATTTTTTAACATTTTAGGCCAATTTATTATCTGCTACATATTTTTGGTAAAAAAAAAACGCAATAACAGTAATAATATTTTGTTTGGTTTGCACAAAAGTTATTGCGTCTACTAACTAAGGGCTCTTTCACACGGGCGTTCCGTATGTCTGTATATCACCCCATCCGTTTGCGGGTGATATACGGACATAATGCATGTCAATGGGATTGCGGATGTCAGCGGATGACCATCCGCTGACATCCAATTTGTGTCCTTTCAGTTCTGTTCCGTTTTTTGGAACGGAACAGAACCCTATTATTCTTCCGTTAAAAAAACGTAACGGATGCAAAATCGGATGTCAGCGGTTTCATCCGCTGACATCCGCAATCCCTGTAGACATACATTATGTTCGTATATCATCCGCAAACGGATGGGATGATATGCGGACATATGGAGCGGATGACACAAGTGTCATCCGTGTCCGTGAAAAAAAAAAAAAAAAGTGCCGCAGCGGAAGAAGAAATCGGAGCGGCCGTGTGAAAGAGCCCGAAGGGAAAGATTTATGTAATTTTTGATTGTTTTTTTTTTACTAGTAATGGTGGCGATCTGTGTTATTTTTTTGCGGGACTGCGACATTGCGGCGGACAGATCGGACCCCTGACTGACATTTTTTACTCTTTTGGGGGGACCAGCGAGATTACTACAGTAATCAGTGCTAAAAATATGCACTGTTACTGTAATAATGACACTAGCAGGGAAGGGGTTAACATTGGGGGTGATCAGAAGAACGGTCAGCTGTGTTTACAAATGCTGACCATTCTTCTCTCTCAGCGGAGAACGATCGTGGGTGTCAGGCGGCAATCGGATCCGCCTGCCCGCTGCATCGGCTTCCCCGCTGACGAGCGGGGAAGGGAGCGCGCCCCCTAGCCTCGTCCACTTGAGCGACGTACAGCTACGGTGATTTGCCTGGGAGCGGCTGCCTGCCGCCGTATAACTGCAGCGGGTGGTCAGGAACAGGTTAACTAGAAAAAAAAATTTAAAATGGGCAGAGTCGATGGACTACCAGCACTTTTCTATGTTTCTATGTAGATAGTGTGGATGACAGTTCTGTTTAACCTTCTCTGCGTTGTGCTGCATTTCTCTGGATGCAGCCTGTCCTATGGGAGATGTGTTGCATCCTAGATAAAGCAGGTCAGGCTCTGTGTTTGCTGCATAAGCAACGCCTGTGTACACAAGCCCCAAATCTGACAGTTTAGATATCTGTCTTGTGATTAAAGAGGTGTGACTCAGTAGTAACATCTTCGTTAAGGTCATTGATGCTAAGCCAGCATATTTTACACTGAACAGCTGAAAAAATGTCCCTCATCCCCATACTTTCATAATGAGGAAAGAATTGCTTAACTTCCCATTCTCTCTAGCTTTTTTTGTAAGTAGCCTCATTATTTCTTTACAATATCAGTAGTTTCTATTCTGACTAACAATATTCACTTTGCTGTAGATTCTGATAATTGTTATGAGTCTACTGAATAACAAGTAAAAAAATGTTTTAAGTAGCAAAAGCCATTCCCTGTTACTTAAAGTAGAACTATGGGCAAAACCTTTTTTTTTTTCATTTTGGATAGAACAAGGGAGAGTTATAACCAGGGCCATCTTTAATATTGATTGGACCCTGGGCAAACATTTTCTTGGGCCCTCCCAAATCCACTTATCAACTATTCTCAGGCAGTACAGACTCAAGGGGCAGCTGCTTTAGGCCCCACAATGATGACTGGGCCCAGGGCAGCTGCCCCTTTTGCCCTGCCTCAAAGACGGCCCTGGTTATAACCCCTGTCAAATTTTTTTTCACCATCTCTGTCCCATTGCAGAGATTTCCCTTCACTTCCTGTCCCATAGCCAAACATGAGAGGAAATCTCTGAAAATTAAAGGAGTTTCTTGGGGACCCCGAGTTCCCTGGAACTAGTGTCCCCAATTGGAAGATATTCCATCTATTACTTTTCTGGGGAAAACTCAAAATTTGGAGTCTTCTTTTACCTTCACTTTCAATGATAATGGTAAACAGAACAAATAGAGAGGGTAAATCTCCTTAACGGGGGCACAGACAGCAATAAAAACTGACAAGTGCTCTAATCCCTCTCCACTCTGTCAAAAGCTAAAAAAAAAGTTTTGCCTTTAGTTATAAAGGGCCCGGCCGGGAATGGGGGCCCGGCCTTGAAGGGGGCCCGCCGCCCAGTACAGAATTAACTCACCCGATGTTGTCTCTGAGACAACATCGGGCTATCTGAGCCCGGTGATACATAGGTAGGAGGAGGGGAGCGGGGCCCGGTGGCCGGCGATACGTAGGTGGGAGGAGGGAAGCGGGGCCCGGCGGACGGCGATACGTAGGTGGGAGGAGGGGAGCGGGGCCCTGCGGACAGCGATGCGTAGGTGGGAGGAGAGACCCAGCGCTGGGTTACTTTGTATGGTGTCCTGTGAGCGGGGGCGTGTCGGCGTCGCATACTGACGTGACGTCGACGTGCCCCGCCTCCAGAAGCCGCGGGTAACGGACAGTCATCACCTCACTGCACCGCATCGGAGACGAGTTCCTGACCTCACCTGCTTGTTCCCTTCTCTCCTCTTCTCTTGTGACAAGTTGTGAGTAGTTTTTGTGTCCTGTGTCCTATATAGCCTCGCTCTGTTTGAAATAAAGCTCCACGCAAAGGTCTCTCCTCTGAGGAATAGTGTGTACATTTGCATTATACCACAAAATTTTAATAAAAATATATGAATGAAAAATATATGATTTATATATTTTTTCATATATTTTTATAAAAATGTTGTGGTATAATGCAAATTGTGCAATTGTATGTGCAATTGTATGTGTTTATAATATATTTTGAGCTGCTGCTGAGAAAAGGATGAATCCTTAAATAGAGATTTTAATATATGTGTCAGCGCTGCTCTATGTGCATAAAAATATATATCTAAGTGCTTAAATTGGTGGAGGTGTATACTATATATTACCAACCACCTACATGAGTAAGTGCCAAATATTTATATAACAAAAACACTGTGCAATCACGTATCTAAATAGCAATCACATAAAGTGCAAATAGCTGAACCAATATAAGGTGCCAAGTGCAAATGTGCTAATGTACAAATATTGTATATGACTCTTGTGCTCACAACAGTTCCATAAAGTTCTTGTGCAAACAATATGGTGATAATAAATCACAAAGTGCTGATTATTCCACTGTTGAAATTATAATCCATGCGCTATCAGCAGTCTCACAAAGTCCTTGTGTAAACCCAGAAATGATAATGAATCTCAAGAAGTGCCCAGTGCCAAACATGAAGTGAGGATCAATCACAAAAAGTGCCCGGTGCTCCACTGTGCGATCCCCTCTCTGCTAGACCCTCCGGATATCGAGCGGGTAACTGCACACTATACTGCTGCAAGGGTTGAGTGCTTCCGGGTTGCGGTATCTTATCACTCAATTACATCCCCATAAAGTATGGCCATGAAAAGAAGAGATCCTCCATAGTGTGGTAATTAAGCGAGGAGAAAATACGAATTTGTTTGGCTTTTATCGTGTAAGTGAAGTAATTTTATCTAATAAAGAGATTATATTAATTACTACACTATGGATATCGATATCCGGAGGGTCTAGCAGAGAGGTCCTGGTATCTTAAGGCACTTCACCAGGAGTATATGGGCGCTATACCTCTACAGATCCGGTGAGTGAGGGAGCAAGAGGGGAGCACACAGTGGAGCACCGAGCACTTTTTGTGATTGATCATCACTTCTTGTTTGGCACTTTTTTGAGATTCATTATCATTTCTGTGTTTACACAGGGACTTTGTGAGACTGCTGATAGCGCATGGATTATAATTTCAGCAGTGGAATAAGCAGCACTTTGTGATTTATTATCACCATATTGTTTGCACAAGAACTTTATGGAACTGTTGTGAGCGCAAGAGTCATATACTGTATTTGTATATCATACTTGCCAACTGTCCCTTTTTTCCTGGGACAGTCCCTGTAAATAGTAGCCTGTCCCAGGTAATTTATATTGTCCCTGGAAGCGCCTGTTAATCGGGCTGCCCATAAATGTTACGCAGAAGTAGCGCAGCTGAATGGGAGAATTATTCCAACTCTGCTACTGTGGCCTTAAATTTGAAATTCCCTTTTTAATCTCCTGTAATTCTCTTTATATTGAGTAGACTCTATAATCTGATAAGTAGGCGGAATTAATTACACAGAGTGGGCGGAGCTTCAGGGAAGTGGGTGTGGTAATTGATTGCTGTGCTGCAAAGTGTCCCTGGAATTTATTTTCAAATGTTGGCAACTATGGTATATTAGCACATTTGCACTTGGCATCTTATATTGGTTCAGCTATTTGCACTTTATGTGATTGTTATTTAGATACGTGATTGCACAGTGTTTTTGCTTTATAAATATTTGGCACATACTCATGTAGGTGGTTGGTGATATATAGTATACACCTCCACCAATTTAAGCACTTCGATATATATTTTTATGCACATAGAGCACAATTATTTAAAATAGAGGCCTTGTCATTGAGCCATACATTATATAAAAACACAAGATAAGGAACAGCATGGCTTATAAGTGTAATAAGACCCATCTTATTAATGCACCATTTTATTAAAACTACATCAGTTAACCACTTCTGGACCAGAAGATTTTCCCTCTTAATGGCCAGGCCATATTTTGCGATTCAGTACTGCGTTAATTTAACAGACAATTGCGCAGTCCTGCGACACTGTACCCAAGTGTGGCTGGAGGCGGGGCAAGGGTGTGGCTGTAGGCCGGATATGGGTGGGGCCTGGAAGGGGGCCCTTGATTTATTTTGCTCAGGGGCCCTGAGGGTTCTCAGTCCGCTCCTGAATTAAAGTGTTACTAAACCCACAAAAGTAAAATCAGTCTGTATATTTTGTAAAGCATGCTTGTTATACTCACTGTAAAAGTTAAAGGAGTTGTAATGCCTCTATTTAAAAAAAAAAAAAAAGCAAAAAAAAAAGGAAAGATGTTACACCTCCCTCCTCTGTGCAGTTGGTTTTGCACAAAGCAGCCCGGATCCTCCTCTTCTCTGGTCCCTCGTTGCTGCTCCTGGCCCCTCTCTCCTGTCGAATGCCCCCACAGCAAGAAGCTTGCTATGGGGGCACCCAAGCGGAACTGCAGCTCCGTGTGTCCATTCAGACACGGATCTGCCATTCAGCCCTGCCCCCTCTCTTTCCTGATTGGCTAACTGACTTTGATTGACAGCTGCATGAGCCAATGGCGCCGTGGCTGTGTCTCAGCCAATCAGGAGGAAGAGTCCGGATGGCCGAGAGACTAGTGGACATTGCTGGAGAGAGAGGGACCTCAAGGAAGCATAAGAGGGTGCTGGGGGGGCTGCTACACCCAGAAGGTTTTTTATCTTAATGCATAGAATTCATTAAGATAAAAAACTTTCTGACTTTACAACTCCTTTAAGGGGTTAATCCTACACATTGTGTAAAAAAGCTGCTTGATCCTGTCCTCTCTGATCCTCCCCTTCTTCTACTGTCTCCAATCTATCTCTAGATAAGGCAGAGCCTTTGGAGTCACTCTGATGAGAAATGGTATTTAGCAGTCTGTATTTACTAAAATAATTGCATTTCCATGTTCTTTGTACTGTGGGAGACCAAATATAGTGAATGTAGGGACATGGGTTTAGTAACACTTTAAAGGATATTTTTTTGGGTGGAGAAGGATTAGAACACCCGTCAGGCTTTTAATCACTGTCTGTGCTTACGTTAGGGTGATTCACCCCCTTTATTTGTCATGTTTACTAATCTCACTGAAAGTGAAAAAAAACCCCCAAAATTTGGGTTGTCCCCAGAACAGTAATAGAGAGGAAATCTTTCAATGGGGACACTAGTTCTGGTGACCTTGGTAACAACCATAAATTCCCTTACTTTGGAGGAATTTCCTCTCACTTCCTGTTTTGGCTATAGGACAGGAAGTAAAGAGAAATCACCCCAGTGGGACACATGGCAAAAAAAGTGGTATAACCCTCCCTTACTTAAAAAAAAGTCTTGCTTTAGGGGCTGTGGTTAGGTTGGCTCTGCTCTTCATAAATTTGTCCGTCGTTTCTGGATATGGGTTCATTCCTCAACTAATTCGGTCACTATGGTTAACATCACTAAGGACCTTGGAATGGCCTTGCTTAACGAACCTGTGGAGAATATCCCAAGGTCTACACAGACTCTAATTTATTATATGTTTTTGGCAGCCAAAATAGCCATCGCTACTGGTTGGAAAAGTCCAGTGATCGACTAATCTTTAATGAAGCGAAAACTAACCTGAATTATGCTCCACAAAAAACTGGTCAGCGTCCTATGGGACAAACAACCCCTGTTTAAAAAGGTGTGGACCCCCTGACTTTCTTACCTACAGGTGCTGAACACTCAGGATTGACATTGGATCGGTGCAGAGTTGGACTCCTGGACATCCCCGGAAGAAGTCATGAAACACGTGACGTAATGCGTAGGGCAGAGACGGAGCGTACTCGGAATATGGATGGAACAGTGTAAATAACGATCACATAGTGACAGGAGCTGTATCGCATTGGATATCTGTATCCAGGACTCCCCAAAGAATCCAGCTTATTAAAAGAGACTTACCACAAGAAAAAGAGAGGTGAGAAGCTAGTGAGCACTGGGTTGGTGGCACTTTCAAAAAGACGACCATCACACACCTCTGGTCATCTATTGGTGAGCGGATTTACCGAATACACCCCGCAGGACATTCACATTTACCTTTTTTCATTTATTTATTTTTTGCCATCTTTTTATTCATATTTTAAATATTGAATCCTTTTCTGGCACTGGCATACGTGGATTTATCACTTTGTTGGATATTCACATCATTATTGTTGCACTGTTGTATGTGCACTCAGCACTTGGTTGAATAATCACATTATTTACTAACGCGATGGCTATATATAATTTGAGCACATCATTGTGTATATTTTCGCTCATTGGATTTTGTTTGATTGTTATTTATTATATGTGATTTTTTTACCTTTATTGATGCACCTTGCTAGAATTAATGTGTATCACATAACACACAGGCATCTATATACATTTCTTTAGCTACACATAGTTCTACATCTGTAAGATGTAGCACTTCACTATATTTAATATTGGACTCCTTGACAGTTGTGGTCTCGCTCATTTACTCTCTTTTCTGACTCGCTTCCTTTTCTTTTTCTAACTGGCTTTTTTCTATCTCTTCACTCAGGTGCAAGATAGGCCCTCTAGTCAGACCCTTTGTCTCGACTTCAGGGGTTTCCGTTTAGGTCTATATGTAACAATAGACCTTAATGGACATGTTGTTGATATACTTGATTTTTCTACGTATGTAATATTTTTGGGGTGGGATATATAAGTCTAGTGTTAGATGATATAATAGTCACTATGTTTGCTATAATTCCATTGTTGTGTCTATGCCTGCCTTGGTGGTCAGGTGGGCGGGTGTCGTCCTGCTTGACCCCCTATGCTGAACGTGCAAAGTTGGTCCGATGTAAGTCCTATTGGTTTCTTGGCCTCTTTTTGGACTATAGCCGAACATGTTTCTAAATACAAGTCACTCCATAGTTGACCACCCTGTCGCAGTTCCTGATAACTATTGGTGGACTTCCAAGGAATTCTATCCTAACTCCTTACCCTTAAAATTTGCTACTATTGATAACTTCTTATTTACTGTATATGTTGACAGAGCTAGTTTGCATTCTTTTGCATTACATTATAACATTGCACTGTATTTCTGAACATTGCATAAAAAGATTGAAACAGAAAAAAAAGTCTGCCTTTAGTTCTACTTTAAAGGGGAAGTTCACCCTAACACTAAAATCCCTGCATCTATAGACCTCCACGATCTAACACTAATCTATCTAGCCCTGTAAAGAAGAAATCAGTATACTTACCTTACCTTTAGCCAATCCGTTCTAAAGATGCAGGGATTTTAGTTTTAGTGTGGACTTATCCTTTAATACAAGCTAGTTTTCATACAATATAAGGGCCTGTGTTGACGGGCTTATGTTTGCTTCAAGCGGGTTTTGTATTTCCATAATCATAGTCAAGTCTTTAAAAATATAAAACCCACTTGAAGCAGGCTAAATGCAGGCCAGAAAGAGATAAAGTGCAGGTGGAATGTACCTGTCAATGAATTCTGAATGATCTCTTCAGTGTTTCAAGCTGATGTCAAACTGGTGCCATGGACACAAGCCAAAAGGCTATTAACACAGGCCCTGAGGGCTCCTTCACATGAGCCTGCATTTTTTTTCTTTTTTGCGTGTGTTGTAAAGGGCAGTGTGATTTTACAACTGTTTACTTTTTTTAACTTTATTAAAATGTCTAAAAATGTCATAAAAATTATTTCTATGCACCGCGGCACATTGTGATGTGCCAAAGAGCATTGGCGTGCGGTGCTGTGTATTATATTGCTTAAAAATTGCATACATACAGCACATGTGTATGTAACTATTGTTTTCTTTTTGCCTTTGGGTTTGGACTCTATGCAGCTCAATGCATATGGAGTTAATGAACCCTTAGCCCCCGGTCACACCAGTGCGACTTGTCATGTAATTTAAAAGGTCCAAATCACATTATTTTGTCAACAATGGAACTGTTCAAATCGGGACGATGCCGACTTTGCGGTGCCAAACTGATTTGAAAAAGAAGTTTTTACACGATTTTAGGTGTGTTTTGCACAGATGTCAGCCAAATTGCACCTGAAGTCACACTGACGTGCGGCTTTGAAACCGCACAATTTCAAGCGAAGTCGCACGATTTCAAAATCAGATTTGGTGTGAACGGGGGCTAAATAACATTCACCATAAGCAACCTCATATTGTAAACAGATGGCCTGGTCAGAAAAACCCAGAAGAGGGCGCTGTGTGGCCTGTTTTCCATCCCATAGAAGACAGCTTTATACAATGCGCTTAGGGCTCTTGTACAACAACAACCTCTAAAAGAAGTCATTTTAATCTCAAATCTTTCCAAGAGATTTGAATGAATAAAAATACAGCTGGCTCCTGCAAACAGTCTGGGTTTAAAATTCTTCTCTAGTCCAGTAATTTGTAGACTTTCTGTTCTATGAATTCAGATCAAGGAATAATGTACTGTTTGGGAAAAGGAGAACATCTGTACAAAAACAAATCTATTCTACGCTCACAGGCAACCGGCTTTATTGCAGTTCTGTAAAGCTGTATATGCAGCAGACTAACCAAAACTCTAGAACTGTCTTGTTCCAGTATCATCTTCAATTCATTGCAGGCAAGGAATATATTGAAGCGTTCTTCTGAAAATTAAAGCAAAATCACCAAGCCTTCTCTGGCCCTTCTGTTTACAAGTTAAAATGTTTTAAACTTTGTATTTTTTGCTTAACAATTCCTTAGAACCCCCAAACATTATATATTTTTTTCCAGACAACCTACCTGGGGAATAAAATGGTGATTGTTGCACTTTTTCTTGTCACATGGTATTTGCGCAGCGGTTTTTCAAAGGCAATTTTTTTTGATTAAATACTTTTTTGAATAATAAAAAAGAAGACTTTTTCCTTTAGACTTACCAAAACCATATAATATGAGGTCAAACCTAAACACTTTCAATTTGTATGCAATCTGGCAGGCCCTTGCACTACATAGAAAAGGTAAATCTGAAGGAAATCTAACCACAAAAGTTGGATAGTGTGTATCCAGCTTTAGTTTGGGACAAGCTGGCCCGAAGAAATATTTCCTTGGCTAAACAATTGTGTTTGCTATAATATACTGTAGTAGCATTAGCTACATACAGTATGTAGGACTGTGAGCAACTTTCCATCTGCTGCTGGAATTAAAGTAATGGTAAAGTCTCATGTTTTTTTTTTCTATTAAAATAACAAACATGTCATACTTTCCTGCTCTGTGTAGTAGTTTTGCACAGAGTAGCCCAGATCCTCCTCTTCTCTGGTCCCTGGCTGGAGCTCCTGGCCCCTCCCTCCTGTTAAGTGCCCCCACAGCAAGCAGCTTGCTATGGGGGCACCCGAACCAAGCTGCAACTCCGTGTATCCATTCAGACACAGAGCTGCTGTTCAGCCCTGCCCCCTCTCTCTCTCCTGATTGGCTGAGTTTGATTGACAGCAGCGGGAGCCAATTGCTCAGCCAATCAGGAGAGAGAGTCTCGGACGGCTGAAGCACTTGTGGACATTGCTGGATAGAGAGGGGCTCAGGCAAGTGTTAGGGGGGCTTTTTGCAGTTTTACTCCGATCTTTATAGTTCCCAAGCCCACTATACTCCACCAGAGCTTTATGACTATGTAGACTCTATAACTTTTCGTACACTGTCATAAGAACATCAACTATACCTTGAAGCACCAATTTCTATAGAGGAGTTTGACCGAGCTCCAAAAACCTTTGCCAAACACAAAACTCCAGGACCAAAAGGGTTCCCCATAGAATGGTACTTGACACATTGAGACGCCCTAGTCCCTAGGTTATATACACTATATTTTACTATTTTTAAGCAGAGACAGCTTCCCCCATCCATGCGTGAGGCCTTAGTAGTATTGATCCCTAAACCTAACAAAGATGCCCTTTATTGTGAATCATACAGACCGATTTCGTTGATAAATACAGACCTTAAGATCATTTCCAAAATCTTAGCCACCTGCATAAATTTGGTAATCACAACACTAATTAACCCAGATCAAACGGGCTTCATTCCTGGCGGATCTACACATATCAACTTACAAAGATTATTCACGAACCTTCAATATCCTAACATCTCATCCATACCCCGGGCTGTTGTGACCCTCGATACGCATAAAGCTTTCGACTCTGTTGAATGGCCATATATTTTCTATATTTTGGAGAAATTTGGATTTGGACCTAATTTCCTTACCTAGAACTGTATCCTGTATAACCAACCCTTGACCCGATTTAGGATTAATGGTACTGTATCTAGGCCCTTTGCTATCCATTGCAGTACCAGGCAAGAATGTCCACTATTCCCGTTAATATTTGCCCTTGCGATAGAACCCTTGGTTCAGCTTCTTCGGTCCTCTCCAGTGTTACAAGGAATGTGGGTAGGCTCGTTAGAAGAACGTGTATCGTTATGCAGATGATATGCTGCTTTATCCTTCCAATCCTCATGTCACAATCCCCGTAGTATTGCAACTCATTACTGGCTTTGGAGTTTTCTCTGGATTTGAAGTGAATTTGGCTAAGTCTAGTGTGCTCCCTGTGGATCCTGCCCTTCCATTTGCTCTTCCTTCAGATTGCCCTCTCAAAATTACCTCCTTGTTTAAATATTTAGTTACAGTGCAACTTCCAGTGTCTAACTACATTGCAAATAATCTTTTACCTTGCATTGCTTCCTTCAAAAACAAAATAATTAACTGGGCTAACTTAACATTGAGGTTAAAGGGACAAGTCAATCTCTTTGAAATTATGTTTTTACCCAAATACTTGTACATTCTGTCCAACTCTCTGGTATACATACCTAAGAAAACTTTCCAAGAGATTGACTCTCTCATATCGTCCTTTCTATGGTTTCCCAGGAAAACCAGAATTTCCATAGAGACGCTGCAACTACCTACGTCTCGGGGTGGATTAGCTCTACCAAACTTAAGATTGTTGGTGGCTCTGCCCACTATTAAATAACGCGGCCACTGTGGTTGAAGCGGTATTGCTCTCCTCATTTGAAGCCCTGACTAATCGAATTTATTGGAAAACTATTCATGTTGCTGAGGTACAGACATGTTAAAAGCTTCCCTAAAAATATATGGACACTGTCTATCTTTGGTATAAGAAAGGGAGCGGGGTAATTGTGCTCCTATGAGGAATAAACGCTACCAGCTCTATTTGTTGAGATAATATAAAAAATAAAGTCGTGGATCTATGTACCAAAAGCAATGTATAAACAAAAAAAAAAGCTATGGGAGAGACCATAAAAAAGAAGGTACCACAAAGATCAAAATAATGCAGCCAAAAAATAATTTATTAATTGAAAAAACATCCAAAAATTCAAAACATGAAAATAACAGAAAATAACCTCCACCAAATCACCAAACACACAGTGTATTAAAACATGAAGAGATTATAACATGTTTAAAAGGTCCGGACTCATAGTATGAAAAAGTACAATTGTAACCATCTGCTGCCGTGGTGTGGCAGCGCTCTGTATCCACTACCAGCTCTATTTGTTACCCGTGTAATATGCATCTTGATAATGCATACTTAAGGTGCAGATTTCTATGTGCAGATGGTTAGGTTGGTTGTGTTTTGTTTGGTTTACAACGGTTTTATTATGTTTACTCCGCTTGTTCGGGGACTTTCTAAAATATTCTTCTTTTTACATATACTCTAAGTGCTGGTTCACACTAGGGCGACCTGTGAGGCCTCACAGGTCGCCGCAGGTCGCCTCCCATAGGGAAGCTGCGGACCCGTTCTAATAGGAGCGACACAAGTCGCTCCGACCTAGAAAAAGAAACCGGAGCTTCTTTGGGGCGACCCGGAGGCGACCGCCATAGACTTCAATGTTATGAAGTCCGTGGCGGCCGCTCCGAGGTCGCGGCGCGCTGCTCGCACCGCGACCTCGGAGGTCGCGGTGCGAAGTAGCGTCGCTGCAATGTGAACCGGCGCTAAGAGATAATGGACTCTTTGTGACAATTATGAATAATGTATATGAGCTGATGATATACTCATATTGTGAAATATCTCTAACCTGTTCCTGTTGTATTTTTTTGGCTGAAAATGATAACGTAGTTAAAAAAAAAACAGAAGGCTTTTTATCTTAATGCATAGAATACATTAAGATAAAACACCTCCTGACTTTACAACCCCGTTAAGGTGATTTTAATGGAATTTTTTTCTTTTTGAACTTTTATAACAACTTTTTTAACAAATGTCATACTTACCTGCTCTGTGCAATGGTTTTTCACAGAGCAGCCCTGATCCTCCACGTTAGGGGTCTCCTGCCGATGCTTCTGCCCCCCCCCCTTCCGAGTGCCCCCAAAGGAAGCTGCTTGCTATGGGGGCACTCGTGCAGGCTTGATCTTGGCCAGGCTCTATGTGTCCATTGACACAGAGCATTTCTTGGTCCCTCCCCTTGCTCCCTCCTCACAAGATGTGAAGACAGCGGCAGGAGCCATTGCTGTCTTCATGTCCAGTGGGGAGAAAGAGAGCATGGAGCCGCTCCGGTAAGAATAGGGGTGACTGGGAGGGGAGGCAAACCTGCACACAGAAGGTGTTTTACCTTAATGCAGAGAATGCATTAGGGTAAATAAAAAAAACTTCTGCCTTTAACCTCCCTGGTGGTATGATTCTTTCAGATTTTAGGTGTTGAAAGCGGTATCATTATTTTGCATGTAATTCTTAAGAATGAGCAGCCCAAACCAACTATTTACATATGATTTTTTTTTACTGTGCGTTCTTCTTTATAACATCTCGGGTATGATAAAGTTTGAAACACAAAATCATAAATTATAATATAATAAAAAACTATAAATAAGTATAAATATGTATACATATATAGATATATATACTGTATATATATATATATATATATATATATATATATACATACACATATATATATATATATATATATATATATATATACATACACACATATATATATATATATACATAAAAAATACAATAAAACTGCAGGAAAGGGCACTGGGGGGCAAACATATGTGATTTTTTTTTTTATTTTGCATTGTATCAGTGTGTTTTGCGTGTTTTACATTTGAATTTGCTGCCGGTTCCACCCCCTGCGAACGTCACGTCGCAGGAGACGGAAGCCGAGGGCACGGAGAGGATCGGGAGGAAGATCCGCCGCAGTCGGTTGTCGGAAGCATCATACTAACAAGCCGACAATCGGCCGATCGGTCGGTGGCCGAATATTTACGGCCGACAATTGCTACGTGTGTACGGGCCTTAAGGCAGGCTTTTGTACTACATAGTTGAAGGTAAATCTAAAGAAAATTGTACAGAAAATAGTAAGAAAATTGTATAATGTATGGCCAGCCTAAGTCATTTTCTAGCAAAAATACAGATTTTTACTTGTAAACAAAAAGGGTCAGAAGAAGGCCTGGTCTTAAAGTGGATTATGGCTGAAGGTGCCATTTGGATGTTGCACTTATCTAATGGCACTTTTCCACTGCAAGTACCGGCTAGTACCGGCTCGGCTCTACTCGGCCCTGCTTGGCCCGGTTTGCTTTTCCACTGCGGTACCGCATGGTATAGTGTCGGAACGGTTCGGTACGGTACGGTATAGGTTTGCTTTTCCACTAAAGTAGTACTAAAGTTAAGTGGGTGGGATAACAACGGGGTGGGTGTGATTCTCTGACCAATCAGTGGCTAGTAGTGACTGCATGCAAAGGATTGTGGGATATGGTACCAGTTTGGTACCTGTTGGAACCACAATCGAGTAGGTACTGTTTTTTCAGAGCCGTACCGTACCGTTCGGTCCCATGCAGTGGAAAAGCAAACCTATACCGTACCGTACCGAACCGTTCCGACCCTATACCATGCGGTACCGCAGTGGAAAAGCACAAAAGTGTGCCGAGCCGGTACGGTTCTATGCAGTGGAAAAGCGCCATATGTGGCCAAGCTGTGAAAAGTCTCACACGTGTATTATCGCCATACTCATGAGGAGTAGCAGAATGTGTTTTGGGGTGTAGTTGCAAGAATGGCAATGCCGTTTGTGAGAAACAACTTGTTAATATGAAATTTTTGTTAAAAAAAAAAGAAAAAATAATAATAATTTCTTCATTTTGCAAAGAATTGTGGGAAAAAATTACAACTTCAATAAACTCGCAATGACTTTTACTATATAACCTGGAATGTCTACTTTCCAAAAAGGTGTAATTTGGGGGGTATTTGTACTGTCTTGACATTTTATGGGGCTCAAGAAATTTAACAGGCCGTCAGTACATCAGGTGTGATCAATTTCAGTGATTGGTAAGATAGCTTCTAGACTCTATAACTTTCACACAGACCAAATAATATACCCTGATTTGGGTTATTTTTACCAAAGAAATGTAGCAGTATATATTTTGGTCAAAATTTATGAAGAAAAATTACTTATTTGCAAAATTGTATAACAGAAACAAAGAAAAACGCTTTTGTTCCCGAAAATTTTCGGTCTTTTTTTATTTGTAGCACAAAAAATAAAGCCCCCAGTTGTGAATAAATAGCACCAAAAGAAAGCTCTATTTGTGTGAAAAAAAAATGATAAAAAGTTAATTTGGGAATAGTGTTGCATGACCGCATAATTGTCATTCAAATTGTAAGAGCGCTGAAAGCTGAAAATTGGCCTGGGAAGGAAGGGGGTCAAAGTGCCCAGTATTGAAGTGGTTAAAGTGTCATATAATGAGACATCATTCATGTCACTACACACTAAGGGCCCTTTCACACGGGCGCTCCGTATGTCCGCAAATCATCCTATTTTTTTGCGGATGATTTGCGGACATAATGTAAGTCTATGGCATTGCGGATGTCAGCGGAATACCATCCGCTGACATCCGATTTTCCTCCTGTCAGTTCTGTTCCGTTTTTTGGAACTGAAAAAATCCTATTTTTGTTCCGTTCAAAAAACGGAAAGGAAGGAAAATCGGATGTCAGCGGTGTCATCCGCTGACATCCGCAATCCCCATAGACTTACATTAGGTCCGCATATCATCGGCAAACGGATGGGATGATATGCGGACCTACGGAGCGGATGACAGAAATGTCATCCGCTCCGTGAAAAAAAAAAAAAAAAAGTCCCGCAGCGGACCTTTCACACGGAAAGCCCGTGTGAAAGAGCCCTAAGAGCAATGTCTTGAACTGTTGTGCAGTGACATACGCTGATATCCAGTGCAGTGAAGAAAACTGCAGAGATGCTGCACTGGGCCAATGCAGACCAGCTTGGCCCAATAACGTGAATTGAAACCTAGAATTCTACTTTAAGTAAGGATGATTTACTAAAGGTGTTGAGAATCTTCAAACAATAAATTGAGGAAACATTCACTGTGATTCTTCAGTCATGTCAAAAGCAAATTCCTGTTTATGTCATCCACTGAGTATTTAACATGAACATTATACACAATATATTGAGAGAAGATTCTCAACTCCTTTAGTACATCAGCCTTAATGTCTCAATGCCTCTCAGTTGTAGATTCTATTTGCAGCACCACCTCAACTTTTGTTGTAGTTTGTCCATTTAAAGTAATAGTAAACCATCATTTTTTAACACTTTCAGTTGCTAAAGGTAACAGATTATATTCAGCCTCTTCATGTTTGAAATGTTGCCTGTTTCCAGTTTTACCTGGCCCACGGATTGGTGGTTCTGCTTTCCAGAATCAGTGTAGTTCCTAGGCTTGCAGAGCCCTATGGAGCCCTGCCATAGTCACCCTTTTGCACATTACTGGGACAGGACTACAGGCTGACATGATGACATAAGCAACCCAAGAACACTACATATAGAAGATATGTGTCTGCCCCTGCTCCAAGGGTTAGTAATTGACTCACAGGGGCCACACATGTTCAATGGCGCTTTGAATTATGGGATGTGTATTCTAGGAGGATGGGCTTCAGGATTACTTTCTTGACTATAGGGTCTTCTCTCTCCTACAAGAAGTTCAGGGAAGCGGAGCAGAGATAGCCAGAGGCTGCTTTTGTAAGCAGATTAAGTTGTGTTTCTGGACTTTTTATGAATTGGTCCACACAGATGTACAGTAATTTGGTAAAAATCTACATTGGAAAACACATGAGGGCAAATATAGTATATACTGAAGAAAAGTATGAAGCAGTGCCTTAAAGGAAAAGTATGACCAAAGCTTTTTTTTGGAAATATTTCTCCTATGGATTACAGGAGTGATGTTTTCAGCCCGCCCAGGGAAGATCCCAACCATAAGGCAGAGCGGAGGAGGAGAACTGAGCAATCAGCGGGATTGATGCAATCACGGCTCCGGCCACTCACACAGCCGGAGTCCACGAACCCGGAAGGAAGACCGGGTGAAGATGGAAGCCTTGTCAGCGGTGACAGCTCGTTGCTAAAAGGCTTCGTTCTAAAAAAACGTTTCACATAATGTGCAATGGTGTGCGATGCCTACTATCACATTATGTCTTTACCTTGCAGGTTCCAAAAAAAAAAAAAAAAAAACACCCAGCGGTTTACTACTGCTTTAAAAAACATGAAGCGTAGGAAATACCCTCATCTCCACATTACTAAGTACGAGAGTTCTGAATGAGTATTCTGCTTTTAATAAATACAAAACCTTTTAAAATTAGTCCGACCATACAAATGAAATCAGAGACACTTCCTTGGAGCATTTCACAAAGACCTATCATTCAAACTCACACTAAATGAGAATTAATAGGGCATATATCAGCATTACCAAAACATGTTTTTCTTAGTAAAAAAAAAGGTACTCCTATGGAGCGTGACTTTGTGGCAGTGTGAACCAGGACTTAAGGCACTTAGTAGTATATTCATTTCATATAAAAAAATACATTTTATTGACACATAGATAAAAAACAAGTAGATATGCACAATTAAACAGAAAATACAAAAGATGAATAAGATCGCAAACCATGAATAATGGCATGACAATACAAGAGCGATGATGTTGTGGTACAGCGTGACTATATCCAACGCGTTTCAAAGTTATATTGTGCTTCTTCTTCAGGGGTATAGTATTTTGTTACACACAATCTCTAAGGGTAAAATAATACAGTGATTAATATACATATTTGTAGTATCTAGAGATTTTTATGTTTACACATAACACTTACATCCTCTGTATTGGTGACACGTTTAGGTTTGCGCATAAAGGATAAAAACACCTGTCTCCAGTTACACCGGCCCAGATTGCATTAGATTTTTTTTTAATTTCCTGGTTATTAATGCATTGTTTTTCCTAAAAGGAAAGGATATGGTGTCCAAAAGCTTGAAGGCTAGGAGTGGCAACTGAAGCCAAGAAAAGGTAGAGCTCTGTTGAAATATAATAAAATAAAGAAGCTTTCCAGGGACATTTGCTTGTCTCAAAAAATTGGCATATATAATTTATTTGCAAAAATAAAGAGATGTAGCAGGAAGATGCTGGAATAAGCAATAGATGCCAAAAGAAATAGTAGTAAAAGATAGTGCTAAAAAATCTTAGATGTATTAGTAAAAAGGTTTAGGAGTGTATGGGCAGAAAAATCCCCAGGGATAGCAGCCTTCAATATGTAAAGGCTCGCCCAAGATGAGTATTATATCTGAGTAAGGAGTAAAATATATAATTTGATAATCAGGGAATGTCACATGCCCAAAAAAAGAGGGGGGGGGGGGGGAGGTTTGCCTCCAGATTACACTCTCCAAAAGAGAGGCGAAAAAATAGTATATCACTCGTATAGCAGAGAAAAGCAAAAATAAAATCCCTTTACCTTAGTCACCAGTATTTCCAGGTCTCCAATACATCCAAACACCAGCTAGGGCGAATGTTAAAGTGGGATCACAAGTGAGACCCTTATCTGATCGACAAAAAAGGGGGGCCAGCGCAAACCGCAAGGCCCTTTCCGTGCCAGGTCACCACCATCCCCCAGGCTATTATAGAACAGTGGCAGCTGCTTGCCATGGATCCGCGCCACCTGATGGTCAAATAACATCACAATTGTACATATCATTAGTCAATCATAAATTAAAAGGAGAATAAAGATTCTCTATAATGTATACATATCTGGACCAAACTAGACTAGAGACAGATAAGTGCACACACAGTAGGCACAGCATCAAAACTACAGCAAGGAAATTCCATCACATTAAGATTTTAACAGAAAAACCACATTACCACTAAATATCACAATTCTCATTAGAATAGTGGCTAGGAGGCAACATTATTGCTGTCTTATTTTTCCATTACCCAGATGGAAAAACCCCTTAAAAAGGATCTAAAAGAGATCATCTGTTTTAAACCCAGAGGTTGGGTGGCTTTGAGAAAATTGATCCACCTAAGCTCCATCTGGAGGAGGGTTTTGTTCCAGTCACCTCCCCTCCCCCCCAGGGGCTTGGGTGGTTCCGATTAAGAAAAAGGAACTTAATCCTTGGGAATTTGCCCCCATGTACCAAAGAAGTATGGGGGCCTAGGGGCAAATCCGGGTTACATGTCTGCATACTTTTGATATGCTTATATGCTCTTTTCCAGAATTAGAGCTTGGTCTTTTCAATATAGAAACAACCACAATCACATACCAGTAAATAAATTACTCCAAATGTCCAGCAATTGGCAAAATGTCTTGCCTGAAAAGCCTGTCCATTTGGGAGTTTTGGATATTTGTCAGTCAGCATGTATTTACAATATCTGCAAGCCCCGCACATAAAAGTGCCTTTGTATTTAGATGGGTCTCCTGTGTTTTCTCCCTTAAATTTGCTTTTTACTAGCTTGTCCTTGATTGCCGACGCTTTTCTATATGTGAATTGTGGGGTCTGAGAGACATAGCAGCCAAGAACTGGATCCATAGTAAGGACATGCCAATATTTTTCCACAATTTTTTTGATCTGTGGGTATTGGATTAATTTTTTGATAATTCTGATTAAATCATCATTTTTACAAGATGGAGGATAAATCAATTCTTGTTGTCTATCTCTCGCTACGGCCTTTTTATATGCCTTCTTCAGGAAGGTTTTAGAGTAGCCCCTCCGCAGCAGCCTGTCGCGAAGTCCATCAGCAGTAGTTTGAAAAGTATTGTTGTCCGAACAATTCAGTTTTATCCTTAAATACTGACTATAAGGGATTGAGTTTATTAAAGGCTTGGGGTGGAAGCTGGATGCATGTAAAATAGTATTTCCAGCTGTGGACTTTCTGTACAGGCTGCTATCTTTAAATCTAGAGATGGGCTCAAGTGTGTTTTGGGATCCTAGTCAAAACCCACGTGCCCGATCCCGCCAGGAAGCCGACATTGTGGACCAGGAAATGTCTCACTGCCTATGATTAGCAGTGTGCAGTGTCGTCTTCCTGGCGGGATCGGGCACGTGGGTTGGGACTAGGTTCCCGAACACACCTGAGCCCGTCTCTAATTAAATCCTTTGAAGCTTTAGACACTGGTCAGTTGCGGATCAGTTGGGGATTCATTGCGTTTTTCAAAGTCCTGCAAAGTCCTGCTTGCTGCATTTTTGGTGCATGTTTGGTGCAAAACACACTGGAAACGCAGTAAATACACAGCAAAAACGCATATACATTATATATCCAAATGTATTGGGACACCTGCCTTAACGCACATGAACTTTAATGGCATCCCAATCTTAGTCTGTTCAATATTAAGTTGGTCCACCTTTTGCAGCTATAACAACTTCAGCTCTTCTGGGAAGACTGTCCACAAGATTTAGGAGTGTTTCTATGGGAATGTTTGACCATTCTTCCAGAAGTGCATTTGTGAGGTCAGGCTTGGATGTGGGCGGGAAGGCCTGGCTCTCATTCTCTGCTCTAATTCATCCCAAGGAGTTTTCCTAACTCTGGAATTAACAATACTGTATGTCTAAATACTATGAACATGTGGCAATATTTGTCCCTGACTTTACTCCTAGGTGGCATGATCTGAATTTGCAATTACTAATGTTCATATGAAGAACCACTGGCAGACATTATTGAGAAGAAGCAATGACATGTTACAATTCCACCATCTTTGCCTCTGGTAATTATAAAATGCCATCTACTAGTATTTCTGACAAGTGGCATGTCTTGATTTGTCAGTGAACCCAGGAGGTGCGACCACTTCCCAGCATTAAGCTGGCATATTTTACCATTACAAACAGGCAACCTCGGAGAAGGATTAAGGCTAAATGGGGTACCAGGCTAGGTAACAGTTTGGAACCCATCCCCTCCCGTTTGGCACTGATAGAGATTAGAGTAGGCACATAGAAACCTCCCTATGGCTAGTAACATCATACACCAACTGCCTACAAGTACATTCTCCCTTTTGAAGTGGCAGGCAGGTGCACAGCTTTGACCATTAGCAATATTCCCCTGGTTTACAGGATGGGAATGATTGGGGTTATATCTAGGCCTTAGGCTCCTACCTAGTTTGCTTTATGAATGACTTGGCTCTGGGTTGCATGGTCCATTTCTAGCACTACTGGTAAATATCTTGTTCTGTCACTAATATGGTCCAAAAGTTGGCATTTTTTTGCTTTGGCACTACCAGTGTGCAAAATTTTCCATATTATGAAAACAAGTTTCAGCTGTCCTGTTCTCATCCAGTCTGTACCTCTGACTATGGTAACAACATAGCAACATAGCCATGTGGATAAGATGTACAATATTATTTATACCCTTTAAGCGGTATTAAACCCAAAACCAAAAATGTAATATATTGCAGCTTACCACTCTTTAGATGTGTATGTATTGATTGGGCAGAAAAATGCTGTGAAACAGCTTTGAAAAAGAAACAGAACAGAAAAGACTGTTCTAAGTTTAAAAGTTAAAAAATATTTTGTGTCTTAAGTTGTGCCAACCCGAAGACTTTTTCTTCTGTTATAAAGAATAATAAAGAAGGTACTGCTGGTGGGTACTGCTGGCTGGTACTGCTGGCTAGTACTCCTGGCTGGTACTGCTGGCCGGTACTGCTGGCGGATACTGCTGGCTGGTACTGCTGGTGGGTACTGCTGGCTGGTACTGCTGGTGGAAGAAGCTGACACATCAACGCCGAAGTATGAGGGGGGCGCTGGAGAAAACATGCAGAGCCGATGCTTCCTGTATCTCTCCTCTGCCTGTGACAGGACGGAGCTGGAACTATACAGGAAGCATCGGCTCCATTCTGACTCGGGGATACACTGACAGCTGACAGCCGGGACATCACACGGCACTTGCGGGTTTCAGGGAGCCACAGCCCAAATGCAGGAGACTCCCGCACCTCGCGAGAGACTTGGGATGTCTGCCTTGACAAAAGGGCACTTTGGGCATCAAGGGGCAAATGGGGCAGGTGCTCAAGAACCCTCTGCCCCCCCCCCCTCTGCATGTGCCTGCTTGTGTCTATTTGCCCCATATTGTCACTATATCCACTGGAGCAATTGTGTTTTGCAGAGCAGAGTAGGGACTAGCCAGAAAGGGATTCGTTTGATGCAGTTGACCAGTTTAAACATGTATTTTACTGAATGGCACTAGACAGACATGCAGAACTTTAGATCCACAACCTACCTGCCTGCCAGCCACTTTTACTCAGGCAACCTAACCAACAAATATACAGTGGGTACGGAAAGTATTCAGACCCCCTTAAATTTTTCACTCTTTGTTATATTGCAGGCATTTGCTAAAATCATTTAAGTTCATTCTTCTTCCTCATGAATGTACACATAGCACCCCATACTGACAGAAAAACACAGAATTGTTGACATTGTTGCAGATTTATTAAAAAAGAAAAACTGAAATATCACATGGTCCTAAGTATTCAGACCCTTTGCTCAGTATTTAGTAGAAGCCCCCTTTTGATCTAATACAGCCAGGAGTCTTTTTGGGAAAAATGCAACAAGTCTTTCACACCTGGATTTGGGGATCCTCTGCCATTCCTCCTTGCAGATCCTCTCCAGTTCTGTCAGGTTGGATGGTAAACGTTGGTGGACAGTCATTTTTAGGTCTCTCCAGAGATGCTCAATTGGGTTTAAGTCAGGGCTCTGGCTGGGCCATTCAAGAACAGTCACGGAGTTGTTGTGAAGCCACTCCTTCGTTATTTTAGCTGTGTGCTTAAGGTCATTGTCTTGTTGGAAGGTAAACCTTCGGCCCAGTCTGAGGTCCAGAGCACTCTGGAGAAGGTTTTTGTCCAGGATATCCCTGTACTTGGCCGCATTCATCTTTCCCTTGATTGCAACCAGTCGTCCTGTCCCTGCAGCTGAAAAACACCCCCACAGCATGATGCTGCCACCACCATGCTTCACTGTTGGGACTGTATTGGACAGGTGATGAGCAGTGCCTGGTTTTCTCCACACATACCGCTTAGAATTAAGGCCAAAAAGTTCTATTTTGGTCTCATCAGACCAGAGAATCTTATTTCTCACCATCTTGGAGTCCTTCAGGTGTTTTTTAGCAAACTCCATGCGGGCTTTCATGTGTCTTACACTGAGGAGAGGCTTCCGTCGGGCCACTCTGCCATAAAGCCCTGACTGGTGGAGGGCTGCAGTGATGGTTGACTTTCTACAACTTTCTCCCATCTCCTGACTGCATCTCTGGAGCTCAGCCACAGTGATCTTTGGGTTCTTCTTTACCTCTCTCACCAAGGCTCTTCTCCCCCGATAGCTCAGTTTGGCCGGACGGCCAGCTCTAGGAAGGGTTCTGGTCGTCCCAAACGTCTTCCATTTGAGGATTATGGAGGCCACTGTGCTCTTAGGAACCTTAAGTGCAGCAGAAATCTTTTTGTAACCTTGGCCAGATCTGTGCCTTGCCACAATTCTGTCTCTGAGCTCTTCAGGCAGTTCCTTTGAACTCATGATTCTCATTTGCTCTGACATGCATTGTGATTTGGAAGGTCTTATATAGACAGGTGTGTGGCTTTCCTAATCAAGTCCAATCAGTATAATCAAACACAGCTGGACTCAAATGAAGGTGTAGAACCATCTCAAGGATGATCAGAAGAAATGGAAAGCACCTGAGTTAAATATATGAGTGTCACAGCAAAGGGTCTGAATACTTAGGACCATGTGATATTTCAGTTTTTCTTTTTTAATAAATCTGCAACAATGTCAACAATTCTGTGTTTTTCTGTCAGTATGGGGTGCTATGTGTACATTCATGAGGAAGAAGAATGAACTTAAATGATTTTAGCAAATGGCTGCAATATAACAAAGAGTGAAAAATTTAAGGGGGTCTGAATACTTTCCGTACCCACTGTATATTTTATACCTGCACCCTACCTAAAAACTGGCTCTACTGCTACCGTGTTAAAAGAGAGTGATGTTATAGTAAGAAAAAGCAGCTAATGTAGGGAGGCACACTAGCCTTTTCACCTTGGTGCTAAAGGACCTTGTCCTGGCCCTGTATAGATTAAAAATCCCACCAATGGCTTATCCTCAGTCAGTTGTGTTTTAATAAAACAGCTTTAATTACTATAGCCTATAGACCTTACTTGTTCGGCCCCATATAGCCACTAAATTGGTGATAACAATAATGCGTAAACAATATTGACTGATCAGTCTAGGTAAAGCTTAGTTAGGTGACACAAATATGTGCTGGAGTGCTCTAATGGACAGTGTTTCTGTTTGATTCTTAATCTTGGCCCGGATAGAACAAAAAAAGGAGGGGGGAAGGAAGTAAACCCACATGAAGATATGAGGATGAAGGAGATTAAGAAAAAAAGGAAAGATCAGAGAAAATGAAAGACTAAGCTATAAAAGTACACCTGCATTAGCAATCTCAATGCACAAAACAGACACATGGTCATGTTTTTTCTTTGCCACCCCCTAGATTCCAAATTATTGCCAAATATGGATTTTTGCAGCAGGACTGTACTAGTTTTATCATTGTCAAAAGGATTAAATCATTTCTCAGCAAAAGGAAGTTGTTTGAACTGTTTTTGCTGTAACAGAAAATTCAGCAGATA
Source organism: Pelophylax lessonae (assembly GCF_965119305.1). Lineage (NCBI taxonomy): Eukaryota > Metazoa > Chordata > Amphibia > Anura > Ranidae > Pelophylax > Pelophylax lessonae. The sequence continues at coordinate 151,953,992 of NC_138769.1, read as the reverse complement.
TTTTCCATAAGTACCATCTAGCTTTCTAGCTGAATTAAAGTGGAGCTCCACCCAAAAGTTCCACTATGCCCCTTTTGCATACCTCCCAACATTTGAACTTCGGAATGAGGGACACTGGAAGAGGGAAAAGATCTGCTGCGTAGCGCGCTGTGGTAAAATAAGGGCATGTCTAATCACTTAGCAGTGGGAGGGGCTTAAGGGATGTGGGTAAACATAACCCAGGCTTCTTTGTACCAATAAAATGTGCTTTGATTGCTTTGTCTGAGCCTACCTTAAACAAGAACTTCAATAAAATAGTGAGGGACTGCATAGTAACCAGCAACTGTTGAGACAATGAAGACTTTAGTGAGAAGTATAATGCACAGTATTGTGTATAAAGTGCAGGAGTATGTAATGTACAGAATGCAGGGGACAGGAGTATGTAATGTATAGAATGCAGGGGACAGGAGTATGTAATGTACAGAATGCAGGGGAGAGGAGTATGTAATGTACAGAATGCAGGTGACAGGAGTATGTAATGTATAGTATGTAATGTATAGAATGCAGGGGACAGGAGTATGTAATGTACAGAATGCAGGAGACAGGAGTGTGTAATGTACAGAATGCCGGGGACAGGAGTGTGTAATGTACAGAATGCAGGAGACAGGAGTGTGTAATAAACAGAATGCAGGGGACAGAAGTGTGTAATGTACAGCATGCAGAAGACATGAGTATGTAATGTAAAGAATGCAGGGGACAGGAGTGTGTAATGTACAGAAGGCATGGGACAGGAGTATGTAATGTACAGAACGCAGGGGACAGGAGTATTTAATGTACAGAAGGCAGGGGGCAGGAGTATGTAATGTATAGAATGCAGGGGACAGGAGTGTGTAATGGACAGAAGGCAGGAGACAGGAGTATGTAATGTACAGAAGGCAGGGGGCAGGAGTATGTAATGTATAGTATGCAGGGGACAGGAGTGTGTAATGTACAGAAGGCAGGGGGCAGGAGTATGTAATGTATGGAATGCAGGGGACAGGAGTATGTAATGTATAGAATGCAGGGGGACAGAAGTGTGTAATGTACAGAAGGCAGGGGACAGGAGGTTGTAATGTACAGAAGGCAGGGTACAGGAGTGTGTAATATATAGAAAGCAGGGGACAGGAGTGTGTAATATATAGAAAGCAGGGGACAGGAGTGTGTAATGTACAGAATGCAGGGGGCGGCCACATCCATTTCCCCCAATCCCATCCTGGCTACATCCACCACCCCGATTCCATTCCGGCTCCATCCACCACTTTGATCCAATTCCAGCTCCATCTATCCCCCATCCAACTCTATTTGTTCCCTATTTGTTCTCATCCCAGTTCCATCCGTTCCCCCAATCCCATCCTGGCTCCATCCATCCCCTGATCCCTTCCCGGCTTCATCCGTCCCCCAATCCCATTCAGGCTCCATTCATCCCTCGATCCCATCCCAGTTCCATCCCTCCCCCGATCCCATCCCGGCTCCATCCTTCCCCCCTAATCCCATCCCGGCTCTATCCTTCCCCCGATCCCATCCCGACTCTGTCCACCCCCCCGATCCCATCCCAGCTCTGTCCATCCCCCCGATCACATCCCGGCTCTGTCCATCCCCCTGATCCCATCCCGGCTCTGTCCATCCCCCAGATCCCATCTGGCTGTCCATCCCCCCGATCCCATCGCGCCTCCGTCCATCCCCCCAATCCCATCCTGGCTCTGTCCATTGCCCCGATCTCATCCCAGCTCCATCCTTCCCCTTGATCCCATCTCAGCTCCATCCTTCCCCCTGATCCCATACCAGCTCCATCTATTCCCCACACCCATCTCAGCTCCATCCATCCCCCTGATCCCATACCAGCTCCATCCATCCCCACACCCATCCCAGCTCCATCCACCCCCCAAACCCATCCTACACCCATCCCAGCTCCATCTATCCCAAACACCCCTCCCAACTCCATCCACTCCCCACACAGCTCCATCCATCCCAAACACCCATCCCAGCTCCATCCACCCCAAATTCCCACCCCAGCTCCATCCACCCCAAATGACCACCCCAGCTCCATCCACCCCCCACACCCACCCCAGCTCCATCCACCCCCCACACCCACCCCAGCTCCATCTGTCCCAAACACCCATCCGAGCTCCATCCACCCCAAATGCCCACCCCAGCTCCATCAACTGCCTAGCTCCATCCACCCCAAATGCCCCCCCAGCTCCATTCCCCCCCAGCTCCATCCACCCCAAATGCCCACCCCAGCTCCATCCACCCCTCTCTACATGCTTCCCTAATCTGCAAGTTAGTATAGTAGTAAAATCACAGACCTCAGATCAGCCGTATCTTGCGTGCTGCTCCCCACCTCCTCCTCTGTGTGCATGAAAAAAGGAAGGAGGAGGGGGCGTGTTCAGTGACTCCACTCTCTGCACTATTCAGAGGCAGCCGGGGAGAGAGATCAGCTGTCATGTGTTGCTCGCGGTGTGCGGGAACCAACCCGCCTGCACCGCCGTGGGCATTCCTGGACTCAGCCCTGAATCAGGGACGGTTGGGAGGAATTCTTTTGGCATTACATTTTTTTTGGGGGGGAAGCGGGTACCTAGTTTTGACAGGTGCCCGCTCCAACTTCCACTCGAGCCACCTAGAAGATCCGAGTGGAAGTTCTCCTCTCCCCCTCCCTCCCTGCAATCTTCCGGGACATGTCACAGGTCCCAGAAGATTGCCTGACCATTGAGGAGGCACATCGCTATTCGCACATACTTTTTGTAGCTGCTGACTTTTAATAAACACAAAAACAACTGGAACTTCACTTTAAATAGAAACAACTGATTTTAGGGCTCATTCACACACATGCTCAGACCCGTGCATTGGCCAGATCCATTTGTTTAGTTTTTATTGTTCATAGCTGAGATGCGTGCAAACAGCCCACAGAAAGGGAATGGGAGTGCAATGGCTGTATAGACTCACCCACACAACCAAGTTTGATAGGTATGCAGGGACAGGTGCAATAACACAGAGGCAGAGCCTGTGCATCAGGTCCGTGCATCCATCCTTGAATACCTGTCAAACTCAGCTGTATAGGTGAGTCTTTACAGCCAATCCATTCCCGCATTCCCTTTCTCTGTACTGCCTGCACACAATGCTGTGAAAAAAAAAAATTGTAAACAAACGGTTTTGCCCACTGCACAGGCCTAAGCACCTATTTATATGAGTCCCTGAAGCTGAACTCTGAGAATTAGATGAAATCTGCTCCCCCACTGCAGGGTTTAAATGGGACAGAAAGTGATGGAAAATCCAAAATGTTATGACTGTCACTGGAATAGGAATAGAAAGGGAGTCTCTCAAAGGATATGCAAAGTAACAGCTGCAATCACCTTTGATTTGCTAGAGCAGTGTTTCTCAACATTTTAGCCCTAGAAGAACCCCTAAAATAAGTTTCAGATCTCAGGGAACCATTCCTAAAATTAATTCATAAGGGATTAAATGGGAAATGCCTATTACATTGGTGACTAGTAGGAAGAATGCTCCATACGTGGGGTCAGTAGAAAGAATGGTCCTTACATTGGTGGTCAGAAGGAAGAACGCTCCTTACATTGATGGTCACTAGAAAGAATGCCTCTTAAGTTGGTGGTCAGTAGGAAGAATGCTCCATACATTGGTGATCAGAAGGAAGAACGCTTCTTACATTGATGGTCAGTAGGAAGAATGCTCTTTACATTGGTGGTCAGTAGGAAGAATACTCCATACATTGATGGTCAGTAAGAAGAATGCACCATACATTGGGGGTCAGTGGGCATAATGCTCAATACATTGGGGGTCAATAGGAAGAATGGTTTACATTGTTGTTCAGTACAATGAATGTTCCTTTATAAAAGTGGTCATTAGGAAGAATGCTCCATACATTGGGGGTCAGTAGGAAAAATGCTCCAAATATTGGAGGTCAGTAGGAAGAATGGTTTACATTGTTGTTCAGTAGGATGAATGCTCCTTACATCGGTGGTCAGTAGGAAGAATGCTCCCTACATTGATGGTTAATAGGAAGAATACTCAACACATTGGGGGTCAGTAGGAATATTTCTCAATACATTGGGGGTCAGTAGGAAGAATGATTTACATTGTTGTTCAGTACAATGAATGCTCCTTATATAGGTGGTCAGTAGAAAGAATGCTCCATACATTGACGGTCAGTAGGAAGAATGCTCCAAATATTGGGGGGTCAGTAGGAATAATGGTTTACATTATTGTTCAGTAGGATAAATGCTCCTTACATTGGTGGTAAGTAGGAAGAATGCTCCATACATTGGGGGTCAGTAGGAAGAATGCTCAATACATTGGGGGTCAGTAGGAAGAATGCTCCATACGTTGGGGGGTCAGCAGGAAGAATGTTCAATGCATTGGGGGTGAGTAGGAAGAATGGTTTACATTGTTGTTAAGTAGGATGAATGCTCCTTACATTGTTGGTCATTAGGAAGAAGGCTAAATACATTTGGGGTCAGTAGGAAGAATGGTTTACATTATCGTTCAGTAGGATGAATGCTCCTTACATTGGTGGTCAGTAGGAAGAATGCTCCATACATTGGGGGTCAGTAGGAAGAATGCTCTATACATTGGGAGACAGTAGGGAGAATGGTTTAAATTGTTGTTCAGTTAGATGAATGCTCCTTTTATTGGTGGTCAGTAGGAACAATGCAACCCTAAAGATAGGTTCACACTTGTTGATTTTCTGAAAAATGGTCCACTGCGGATTGCTTTACAGAGTGAGGTTAAGCAGGAGGCAATCCTGCTGCTTCCTGAAAGCCTGTTTTTTTCCCCAAGGGACTAATGCGCACCAACCATGGCTGAGCGACCTGATCTTACTACCGCCCATGTAAAAGAGACTTATTACAGTAATGATCAGAAAGCCACCCTTACAGATAGCTAAAAAGATAATTGTTGTCATGCTGCTGGGTTTTCCAAGTGATGTTGGCCCTAAAACTATCCAAGCACAGTTCAATCAACCACAGCCCCACAGCTCAGGGAACCCCTAGAAACCTCTGTAGGAACCCTAGTATTCCATATAACCCTGGCTGAGAATGGCTGTGCTAGATGCAAAAAAACACAAGGTCTCTGAATAGTCAAAAGTGTCAATAATTATATAAGGAAATTTTTGCATTTATTGAAAAATCCCTCCATGCACAAGTGCTTTGTCCATGCATGGTATACAGGAGCATGTGACTCACTCGTTCCCCTGCCAACTGGACAGTACTGATTCTTGTAGATTGAAAGATTGGAAACCTAGGGGAGCAGTCGCGGCTGGTGCTAAACTTTTGGGGGGGGGGTCGCGACACCGCCTCTTCTCCTCCCACCCAACCCGATCTGCCTCCTGTTTTGTGTTAGAATTATAATTTATTTAAATGTTATATAGTCATGCTTAATTGAATGTTGGAGTTATACTTTAACTTATAATTCTACTGAAAATCTCTCTCTTTGCAACTTAGACATTTTTGCTGTTGAGGATGTCAATTTCCACCCATTGTTATCTGAGTTATGAGAACATTTTTGTTTGCACGATACTTTGCTATTCTGAGATTTTGTTTACTGAGTTTGTTTTCCTGTTTTATGTACATCTGTTTCCTATTAGGTATATGTTATGTCCATTGCGCTTTAATATTATATGTATATTTTTAGTTGGTCTGGGAGATTAATGTCATATTCCCATATGAACAGTATATAAGCTGTCCTGACCTGAATCAAATCGAATACAGACTAAAAGACAATATCTGTCTGATGTCTTATTTCCATGTGCTCATACATTCATTTCAGGTTGAAGGGAGGCTGGCCAGCAGAAGTGTACCTACCAAGGGGTACTACCTTTCAGAACTGGTGATCAGAAGTGGGGTGTGACTTTGCCATCAGAGGTAAGCAAGACTTTCTGTCTTAAGACTCCCTGATTGCGGGCACATTTCAAAGAATCCTAGTGCTGCTGGAAGGTGAAAGCAAGTGAGGGAGAGACAGAGTGTTAGGGGTGTACCCAATTCTGTCCTATTTAGGTCATAGCTGCGCATGTGCTGTTGACAAGTTTTTGACGGAGGCTCTACGTGAGTGTTGTCAGCTACTCTAGCACATATAATATCGGACAAATTATCACTACACTAGAAACCGCTTGCATAACTGCTTTTTTTCAAAGGAAAAAGGAAACTCCCAGGTACACCTAAGCCTCCTAGAAAGGTTCTAAGTGAAAGAAAATTGTTGCGCAAACTTGATAAAATGCCAAAATCAGCTCCAAAACCAAATCCTAAAAATTTAACATGTAAAAAGTATGTTGCACGGACATCCCCCTGGGATTATTATTTTGTAAATCTTTGGGTAGATAATCTGTCAGGGTATACTAAGTTAATGCATAGTTCAAGCCCTTTTCCCAGAGATGGAGCAAATGATGAGTTTAATATGAATATTGTGAAGGGTCTGTGACTGGGAGACAGGGAAGCTCTTCCATGGTTTGACCCTGATCCAGAATGGGATAAAAAAGTATATGGTGGCAGGAGGATTAAACTGGTTACACCGGGATATGTACTTTCAGGATCATCCCAGGCAGATAAGAAATGTAATAATCCTTTCCTTTTTAGATACAATGGAGCCTACTGCTCCATCCCCAGGGCCCCCTAATTATAAACAGATATACCCGCAATTACCTCTAACATCACAGTTAATAGCAGAGGATGAGAATGCAGCAGGTTTTAGACTGCGTGCAAATTGTCCTCAGCATCCCAGGACCCCGTCCATACAGCAAGATGATAGAGATGGGGTTCCCCAGCAATCAGTACAGGCAGGTAGTTCTGCAGGAGCCGCTGCCCCTAAAATGTGGGAGGAACAAAGAGGAGGAGCCCAAGGAGGTATAGTATATTTTTGTTCATTAAAAATCTGACAAACATACAACATAATAAAAACATATTTACATACATACAGAAAAAAAAGATATATAAACAAACAAAAATTAGCTTACTTCAGCATAAAAAAAAAAGTTTTTTTGCCAGAAAACATAAACAGAACCAAATATAGAAAGCAAGATATACTGTATGTTATTATTAATATTATAAAGCACAACAAAGCCCTAATCTCCACCTAAACACACCCTCAGGCTAAGAAACTATTACACATTTAAAGTGGAGTTCCACCCATTTTTGGAACTTTAGATCTATGTAATCCCCTTTAAAATGGCTTTTACCAAAGGAAACTTTTTTTTTTTTTTTTTTGCTAGTAAATTCCTTAATTTCTGCTTTATTCCTCCTCTCCTCACTTCCGGGTCCGATCGGCGATGACGTCATTCGGCGATTCGCAGTGTCTGCTGGGATGTATTCTATTCCAGAAATCTCGCAGTAGCTGAGCTGTAGTTAGCCGTGCCTGCCCCGCCTTCGCCCTGCCTCCTCTCATTAAGTTGTATTGTATGAATGTATTAAGGCCGTTCTCTGCCCCGCCTCCGCCCCGCCCCGCCTCCTCTCATTGGTTGTATTGTATGAATGTATTAAGGCCGTTCTCTGCCCCGCCTCCGCCTCCTCTCATTGGTTGTATTGTATGAATGTATTAAGGCCGTTCTCTGCCCCGCCTCCGCCCCGCCTCCTCTCTTTGAGTTGTATTGTATGAATACAACTCAATGAGAGGAGGCGGGCAGAGGAGGCGGGGCGAAGGCGGGGCAGAGAACGGCCTTAATACATTTATACAATACAACCAATGAGAGGAGGCGGGGCGGAGGCGGGGCAGAGAACAGCCTTAATACATTCATACAATACAACTTAATGAGAGGAGGCGGGGCGGAGGCGGGGCAGGCACGGCTCACTACATATCAGCTACTGCGAGATTTCTGGAATAGAATACATCCCAGCAGACACTGCGAATCGCCGAATGACGTCATCGCCGATCGGACCCGGAAGTGAGGAGAGGAGGAATAAAGCAGAAATTAAGGTATTTACTAGAAAAAAAAAAAAGTTTCCATTGGTAAAAGCCGTTTTAAAGGGGATTACATAGATCTATGTATTCCAACCTATTAAAAAATGGGTGGAACTCCGCTTTAATCCATGCATGCAGCCTTTTTTCAAAAATCTGATTTTATAAAAATCTAGGGGATGTGAAAGTACAGAAGGAAAAGCCACACACCCAGAGGCTGACAGACAGCAGCTACAGAGACCTGACATTCCTCCATGCCTTTGCCCAGGCTCCTGGCCTTCTCAAGACCCCAAATCTTTCCAACCTCACCCAGAATGTTGTGCACCACCACCTCGACAGGAAGGATTTTTTTCGGAGTGCAAACCTGACTGTGCATTCCACCTGAAGTAATGGACTACTACGCTAACTAGAAAAAGTGTCTCAAAATCAAAATCCCGATGCGAATCCTAAGACCCTTACGACCACTCCACATAACTCATGCTGGAAATTAAAGGGATACCCAGAGCCCCATCCAACCGCTTATAGACTTCTATATTGAAGGGGACTGAAGCAAGAAATGGTCTATAGTCTCCTCCATCCCACTACACTCCACTCTTGGACAACCATAGTTCTCCGCAGAGCGATGCTTCAAGTAGAGTCTGCCATGGAATGAGAGCCAGGCCATATCCCAAAACTTTAAAGGGATTCTCTCTAGATTAATCAAACGCAGACCCTCCCTCATAACAGGGCCTGGGCAATCCCTCAAGGCCAGTGGCTCGCTAAAGGCAGATTAAACAACCCTCCTCTCCAGGGTTTTCCTAGGAAGAGACTTACTTTACTCTGCTGTCGCTCGCCACTTCCGAAGCATTTTCAGGCACGGGGCAACGTAAACCAGGAGCCACCATTCTCCCAGCTTCACAGAAAAAGCCTAAACCAAGACTGAAAAATACCAACCCACCCAGGCGGTTCCTCTGCCAGCATGTTACCAAAATTATGTTTCAAAAACATCAGAGAAAAGAATACCACCGGGTTGACCATACCTAGGCCACCCATCCGCCTGGGAAGGTAGGTTACAGACCTCTTAATAAAGTTCAGTTTGTTCCCCTATAACAGCTGGAAGAAACAGCTGTAGATCTTTGCATAGAGAGACGCTGGCAAAACACAGACAAAGCTGACATACAGAAATAATGGAATCAGGTAAGTTTCAATCCTTTCCCTGTAAGAGAGTTTCCATTCCTTTCAGCTGGCAACCTTGGCATTGGTATCTTGTATCCTGCTTTCCCATTTTGCAAGGCCATAATCTCTGGGACTAAATTTGATGCCTAAAACTTTAATTTCCTGCTGGGGCTCTGGGAAGTTGTCCGGAAGCTCGGACCCACCGCCTTCCTCTCCCATCCAAAAAACGTCACTCTTATCCTGATTGATCTTTGAGCCAGATGCCTCAGCATACTGCTCTGATGAAAGCAGACACTTCATCAGCATAGGCCACAACCCTCAAAGGGGGCTCATCAGGAATGCCCAAAGGCACCCCGCACAATGGTCCGCTCTCTAACCTCCTGATGAAGGGATTGATTGTGAACGCGTATAGCAGAGGACTCAAAGGACAACCCTGATGCACACCTGAGCCAACCTCAAAGGGCTGTCCGATTCAACAATTCACAAGAATGAAGCTTTCAGCCCCTCTGTACAAAGTCTTCTGCCAACCGATAAAGCCCCCCTCCAGGCTATACTTGCCAAGAAGCAGCCATAGGTACTCATGATTGACCCGATGGCTTTACCCTGATCGAATGTCAGTAAGTACTTTCTCCAGCCTGCAGCCCTGCACCATTCCAGGGCCTCCCGGGCAGCTAACACTGCTGAAAAAGTACTTCTACCCTGAATCGAACAGTGCTGGTGGTGAGAAAGTATATTGCCCGCTACAGACTATAAACGCCAGAAAATGATTTTTGCCAGTATCTTCCTATTAACATTGAGAAGGCTAATGGGCTGCCAATTCTCAATTCTCAAACAATCTTTACCCTTTGACAGAAGAATTACCGCAAATTGTCTGCCTAATGTAAGCCTAGGGGATTGATTCTAACTGTGGGGGGGGGGGGGGGCGTGGCTTCTGAGATGACCATAGAGACATGTGATCCTATATAGCAGGATCACATGGGCTCTGTGATCATCCCAGGGAGAAGGACAGTCGGCTGTGTTTACAACAGCCGACCGTCCTTCTCTCTCAGCGGGGAACAATCGCTAGAGTCAGGTGGCGGTCGGAAAGAAAACTATCTATTTTACTCTGAATACTAACTCGCTGAAAGGTTAATTCCGTGTTGTCTGGGCAGCAGTAAATGTGCACATCAACCAGAGCTGCCTCTCTAGCTATTTGATTTTTAAAAAGGCCGTCACAGTCAAGCCTGGTTCCAGTGTCCTTCCTGTCCTTAGTCCTAGTTATAGTGTAAAATCTGTAAAAAGAAAAGGCTTGATCTTCATGAAGAGGCATTTCCTGTCCCACTTTGTCTAGGGCTCATAGATGTTAATCCTGCGCAGGTCCTGCCTCCCCATGAAGATGTCCAAGACAATGCATCTCCCCATTTTTACCATAATAATCCGCCTACAGGTTACCAAGCCGGAAAAAAAGTATCACAACTCCAGTGTAAAGCTCAGCTGTAAGCGACTAGGAGGGACCGCATCAAGCTGCGCAAAAAGAATGCCATGTTACGAGCACTTATTGATTTTATGCTGGCGACAATAATGGTTGCCACCTTCATAGGATTGGGAACTGCCATCAGGCTGATCAAGGTACACGTTTCTTAGCCTGCTTACCCCCCTCCCTACTGGGAGACCCTACATGCTTTAATGCTCCTTGTGATTCTTCCTCCAAAGAAATCACTGACTAATCACCAGAATAACTTCCACCCTCCACCTCAGAAAACTCCTCAAAAGCATTTGACACCTCCAACCTCCCAGGTTCAGAAGCACTGACATCCTTCCTCCTTCTCCGCCCCTTACCCTTTTTCCTTTTAGCCTCCAACCATTCCATATCCTCATTTGACAATCCTGATGGCAGAACCCCCCCCCCCCCCCAGGAGTTTCCCAGCCAAAACCCCCGCATTAACCCCTCTCCCCACATCATTCCCCCCAACTTCCACATCATTCACCTTGCATTCTGCACCAACCTCTTTCATTCACTTTCCCTTCCCATCCCCCCCCCCCCCACTATCATTTAATCCATCACGCACTCCACCCCTCTGTGTCTGCTGACCTCCAGCTGCACTTCTGCCATGCTGATGAGGAGGGGTTGGCACAACCATAAACGCTGGTCCAGCACCCACTATTGCTTTCACTACTTTAGGAAAAACAATAGGTGCAGACAGACTTGACAACCACATTTTCTGACAATGACTGGGGAACCACAGACTGGGGGGATACTCACACCAGAGACAGCCTCACAGACACTGATTCTGATGGGGCAGAGACACTAGGATCCCCTGGCACAACCTTATAACCTTATAACATAGGTTACACTTAATGATCTTACAGTCCCTTGCCAGATGCCCCAGTTCCTTGCACAAAGAGCACTTCTCTTCTGGACAGGAAGAGGAGAAATGTCCCTTGGCACTACATTTATGGCACAGCTTAGGTTGACCAGGGTAGAAGATGGTAAGCCTATCTTTACCGATAATGGCAGAGGAGGGCAAAGGCTGGACCTCATTCTCACTCACTCTTAACTTCCTTGACACTGAACACCCACCCGTCCAGATTCCTCTATCATCCACAATCTTTTTTAGGGGACACAACGTTTCATCAAACCTCCTCAACCAGACCCATAAATCCTCAGGGGGGTATAGACTAATTTCCTGTCAAGATAGTGACATTCTTTATCAAGAGCTGTCGTGAGATAACTTTGGGGATAAGCCCTTTCCAGTCCAGTTGGCTTTTGGAGGCACTAATGATAAATCATATTCATAGGAACCTGCCGGATTGATGAGAAGATATATATCCTCTGCCTTAAATTCCATGGCTAGGATATTATCCACAACCACCTTCCTGGTAGATGGAATACCTCCTTCCCACCTGAGCTGTACCACATTCCTACGCTTAAAGGAACAAGGTGCTTTAGGTGAAAGTCCCACTACTGGCTCGCTTCTAGCAGCAGCATGAACTTGTCCGAATACAGCCCTAGCATAGCTCCTACCCGGCACAGATGGCACAGAATTAAGGGTTTTTCATACATTTAGTGGCTTCCTAGGAACCTCTGCAATCAGGTTTTGTAAATTACCCACCACCCGATCCTCCCTCCTCCCCTCCAGCACAGCAGTCCTGCTCACCATAGTCCCAGAGGTACCATAATTACCAGCAGTCCTGTTATTAGATAAAGTCTTCTGTTTAGAAAAAAACACCAGATGTTTTAGCGTCTATACGGCATTCCTGCTCCGCAGTCTTAGTGTCCATGTGGCACTCCTGCTCTGCGGCTTTAGTGTCCATACGGCTTTCCTGCTCTCCACTCTTAGTGCCCATGTGGGACACCTGCTCCTTGTTCTCACAGACAACAGCCCTCTCCTCCTGCTTTCCATTGACAGATGCAATCTTGTCTGTGGCAGCAATCACAGGAAAGTCATCAACACATTTTTCTAATCTGAAACAATTCCTGCATGTCCACCATTTGCAGACACTGTAGCACTGCTGTCATTTTGATCAGATTTAACAAATTAACATTTTTTCACAACTCTCTCCCTTACAGGCTGAGGGACCACATCCTCCTCATCTTCACCTGAGGAGTCAGTGGAAAACTGAAACTTCCTGCCACTCAAAGGAGATTCCATTTCTGCAATAGCTTTCAGCAATCGCTATTTTCCTCAACCTCCTGCTGAGAAGTCCCAGGCTGCTGGGGAAGAAAGGGGGCAGATACCGACTCAGACACGACAGATCCTGAGACAGGGGTAGTACTGGGGCCACCATGTAAAGCCACTTCCTTACCCCCCCCCCCCCCCCCATCTGTTCTGTCGCCGTTGCTGTGGCATCCACCCTCTGGCTCTTTGAACACACCGCTGCTTTCCTTCAGAGAAGCAACCAACTTCTCCTGCTCAGTGGCGGCTGATGCTCCAAATTTTTTGGGGGGGAGCAAACAGAAAAATGTAATAGGCATTATTTTGCGGCAAAAAAGCTGTAAAAAATTGCGTGACTTTGAGGTCGCAAAAGTGTGAAAGGGGCCTTCAGTAAATAAGGTATAGTGTGCCCCCTTTCAATGCAGAGTGACCAGCGTGCCCCCTTTCAATGCAGAGAGACCAGCGTGCCCCCTTTCAATGCAGAGAGACCAGCGTGCCCCCTTTCAATGCAGAGGGACCAGCGTGCCCCCTTTCAATGCACAGTGACCAGCGTGCCCCCTTTCAATACACAGTGACCAGCGTGCCCCCTTTCAATGCAGAGAGACCAGCGTGCCCCCTTTCAATGCAGAGAGACCAGCGTGCCCCCTTTCAATGCACAGTGACCAGCGTGCCCCCTTTCAATACACAGTGACCAGCGTGCCCCCTTTCAATGCACAGTGACCAGCGTGCCCCCTTTCAATTCACAGTGACCAGTGTGCCCCCTTTCAATGCACAGTGACCAGCGTGCCCCCTTTCAATGCACACAGTGACCAGCGTGCCCCCTTTCAATGCACAGTGACCAGCGTGCCCCCTTTCAATGCACAGTGACCAGTGTGCCCCCTTTCAATGCACAGTGACCAGCATGCCCCCTTTCAATGCAGTGACCAGCGTACATGCCCCCTTTCAATGCAGTGACCAGTGTACATGCCCCCTTCAATCCAGTGACCAGCATACATGCCCCCTTTCAATGCAGTGACCAGCGTACATGCCCCCTTTCAATGCAGTGACCAGCATACATGCCCCCTTTCAATGCAGTGACCAGCGTACATGCCCCTTTCAATGCAGTGACCAGCATACATGCCCCCTTTCAAATCAGTGACCAGCGTACATGCCCCCTTCAATGCAGTGACCAGCATACATGCCCCCTTTCAATGCAGTGACCAGCGTACATGCCCCCTTTCAATGCAGTGACCAGCATACATGCCCCCTTTCAATGCAGTGACCAGCGTACATGCCCCCTTTCAATGCAGTGACCAGCGTACATGCCCCCTTTCAATGCAGTGACCAGCATACATGCCCCCTTCAATGCAGTGACCAGCATACATGCCCCCTTTCAATGCAGTGACCAGCATACATGCCCCCTTTCAATGCAGTGACCAGCATACAGGCCCCCTTTCAATGCAGTGACCAGCATACATGCCCCCTTCAATGCAGTGACCAGCATACATGCCCCCTTTCAATGCAGTGACCAGCATACATGCCCCTTTCAATGCAGTGACCAGCATACATGCCCCCTTTCAAATCAGTGACCAGCGTACATGCCCCCTTCAATGCAGTGACCAGCATACATGCCCCCTTTTATGCAGTGACCAGCGTACATGCCCCCTTTCAATGCAGTGACCAGCATACATGCCCCCTTTCAATGCAGTGACCAGCGTACATGCCCCCTTTCAATGCAGTGACCAGCATACATGCCCCCTTTCAATGCAGTGACCAGCGTACATGTCCCCTTTCAATGCAGTGACCAGCGTACATGCCCCCTTTCATGCAGTGACCAGCATACATGCCCCCTTCAATGCAGTGACCAGCATACATGCCCCCTTTCAATGCAGTGACCAGCATACATGCCCCCTTTCAATGCAGTGACCAGCATACAGGCCCCCTTTCAATGCAGTGACCAGCATACATGCCCCCTTCAATGCAGTGACCAGCATACATGCCCCCTTTCAATGCAGTGACCAGCATACATGCACCCTTTCAATGCAGTGACCAGCGTACATGCCCCCTTTCAATGCAGTGACCAGCGTACATGCCCCCTTCAATGCAGTGACCAGCATACATGCCCCCTTTCAATGCAGTGACCAGCGTACATGCCCCCTTTCAATGCAGTGACCAGCGTACATGCCCCCTTTCAATGCAGTGACCAGCATACATGCCCCCTTTCAATGCAGTGACCAGCGTACATGCCCCCTTTCAATGCAGTGACCAGCGTACATGCCCCCTTCAATGCAGTGACCAGCGTACATGCCCCCTTCAATGCAGTGACCAGCATACATGCCCCCTTTCAATGCAGTGACCAGCATACATGCCCCCTTCGATGCAGTGACCAGCATACATGCCCCCTTTCAATGCAGTTACCAGCGTACATGCCCCTTTCAATGCAGTGACCAGCCTACATGCCCCCCCTTCAATGCAGTGACCAGCGTACTGGCCCCCTTCAATGCAGTGACCAGCATACATTCCCCCAAAGCAGAGATCAGCGTGCGTGCCCCCTTACTTACCTGAAACAGCAGCGGCGGCGGGCGGCTTCTCATCAGTGTCCCGGCGTTGGCTTCTCCTCAGTCCCAGCGGCGCGTCTCTGAGTCCTCCCGCCTCCTCCTCAGCCAATGGCATGGGGTTTGCCTTGCGGCCAATCAGGAAGCGCGTATCGGACACACTTCCTGATTGGCCAGGAGGAGGATCGTTGTGACAATAGCGAATTTTCATTCGCTATTGTCACACAATGGGTGGGCTCTGGGCGCACTGCTCTGCGCCCCGGCTCCACCCTTTGCATCACCCTATTAGAGCCTATGGCTCTAATCAGGTGATTAAAAAAAATACCAAACCCCATTAAGCTCCATGCGTCCGGCGCCCCTGCATGCAGATTAGGGGGCCGGACGCATGGATGGGGGGTCGGCGTCCCTGCGCCCTCATTCCACCGGCCGCCACTGCTCCTGCTTTTTTAATGCCTCCTCCAGAGACTTCAGCTTGGAGTCTTGCCTTCGACTGCTCCTTGACTTACTGTGCAAAGATTTATTTTTCCTGAAATCTGCTTTCAGGACAGTAAGCTTCTGTTCCTCCTTAGTAATATGGCAAAGTATATTCACCACTCTATCCTGGAAGGCTGGTAAGGACTTCCCTTGCATAGGGACAAGCCCAGGATTCATTGCACCTTGAGCACATGGTGTAGGCCTCAGAGCCTCTGCAGAGCCTCCACCTTTGTCTTCTCCCACCCACTGCATGGTGGCTGGGAAGAAGCCTGTAGGGGAGCCCCCAGGCTTGATGTTTCCTCCAGCTGAGACCAAAGCAGAGTGAGCCATCAGCAACTTTCAGAACAGCACCACCAGGTGGAGAGGCTGATGTGACTGGCTGGCTGTGGACTGGAGGTATAGTACTGAGGAGGTAGGAGTGGCAACTAGCACAGAAGGGAGATTTGTTAGTCAGCTTTCCTTAACCTCCCCTAGTACTTTGAGAAGTGGTAATTTAATTAGGCCCAGTGCCTCCACCCCCCATCGCTTGGCCCAGTACCTCTTCCCCTATTGCATGCAGCTTCCCATCTACAGATTTAACAGCACCTTATATCATAGTTTGAAATGATGTTATGGTTTAACTAATGGACATGCAATACTGCATGGACATCATCAAGAATTCCCCAGATCCTAGAAAAAATCATTCAGCTACCATAAACTATAACCGCTGCCCCTTCTCTGTAGAGGTTGCCATTTGGCCTTGGGTAGTCGACATGAGGGCCTGGAAAGTCAGAGAGAAGCTGAACCCAGAGGTCCTGCAGAGCTGACTGGAAGGGAGACACCAGGAAGGATCTGATTCTGCCTACTGTAAGTACAGATCTATAATGTCAATCTCTGAGGTGGGAGGAAGTAGAGAGGAGACATTGGCAAAAGAGGAGATGTAACACTGAACATCCATTTGAGTGTGTATGCCAGGAGTCCCTCTATGTACACTACCATTGCCTAGGAGAGACTGGATCATTAACCAGCAGCCTTAAATAATTGGGATCTGGTAAGAAGCCCCTTTATACATAGGTGTGGGAATCATCACTCCCTTTGATGTGTCACAGAGGTTCTCGTTTGGATTGATTTCTGCCTTATATGCCCTTTTTAACACATTTTCTGGTAAGAAGCAAACCTGTGAGGTGGTGGGAAACTGTCACATCCCAGTTGAATCACTGCTGTTTTTCTTCGACACCAGTTCACCATTTCTTCATGTCTAAACATTCATCACCATTGGATATTTTGGGACTTATTGCACCATTCACATTTGGACTTTGATTTCAGTTTTTTGTGTGTGAATATTGCACCATTCCCTATAGGGAAAATATTTAATTCACTTTCAGTTTATTCAGGAGTATTTCCTATCGCTACCTATTTTATTTTAAACCTTTTTTTTTTTTTTTTTCTTCTTTTGGGCTGTGGAGAGTTTATTTTTTGGTCCACTACTTCCACACATGCCATTTTTCCCACACTTTTGTTATTTCAGACTCTTAGTAGTTTTTTGCTTTTTCACAGCAACACAGCCGCAACCCACCTTTTTTCATTACTCTGCACTTCGTTTTAGGGTGATATGTGTGGTGCGTTGTGCGGGACTGCGGTGATGACCACCACAGCTCCCGGGGGAGGCGCATGCGATGCCCTGCGCCCACAGAGCCGCACTTTGTTAATGACAGCCATCTTGTAAGTAACCATAGGATTGGATAACCCTTTCCTCGCTCCTCATTCTCATATATGCGATTTTAGTCGATCAATAGTTATATTTATACTTTTTTACAGAGTTTTTTGCATCCGCTCCTGAAGAGTGGTATTTAGCCATGAAACGCGTAGAGCTACAAGGATGTCATCAATGTTTCCACTATACAGGAATTAATCGCTACTCAATCAATTTTAACGGTTACTTACCTACTGAACTTTTATTGCAATTCTGTGTGATTCAACACATGATATATATTAGGTCCATGACTGCTGCAGCAAGTTTTTGATTCAACATTCATTACCATGGTGCACGCTGCAGACCGCCTACAGTATGGCAATAATGTAGCAACTTTGGACTGTGTGGCCAATACGAAGTGCCATAGTCCCTATACTCTTTATGCATATTTTGTGTACCTGCAAATGCATCAGACTGACCGATATGTTTGTAATATGCTGTTTATACATGAATTGCTATTTTACATGTTGTACTTTGTCTATTGATAGTATACAGTAATAAAATGTTTTTATTACCCATGTTTCCCAGCGTTCTGGTCTCCACCTCACTCAAAGTCCCAAACCCTTCTTTTATTCAGTTTATTTATGGTTTTAGTATATATATATATTGTGGGAGATTAGCTCGGTGGCGGGTATGGATGACCCCTTTGGGGGGGTTCGTTACACACAGGGAGATAGCCGAGAAGTGGTTGCAAACAACAGTTTGGTTTATTCATGCAATTTTCTTCACACAAGTGCAAGCGTCAAAACATCAAAATAAAAATAAAACACAAAATAAATCCTTGCCACTGTGGGCAGCTACCTTCTCACATACAGGAACCTACCTACGGAGTCTGTCTCCAACCTACTGTTGGGCAAACTTTGCTGATCCTACAGCAGACACTCAATAGTCCATTTATTTTCTCTTCACACAACAAATGTCCATTGAACATGTCCCTTTTTCCTCTTCACATTGAACATGTCCCTTTGCTTGTCTCTTCATATAGCAAATAGTTTATTTATGTCTTCCACATAGAAATAGTTCATTTTCTCACCTTGAGAAGTCTTCACACTTTTTACTCTCCTCAGCGCACATCGCTCCAGGAGGTCTTCTCCCATGCTCACACAGCGTCGGGAGGCACACATCTGACTGTCCTCCTCTCCCCAGCTTCACACAGCGTCAGGAGGCAGCAATCCTTCTCCCAGGCTTCACACAGCGTCGGGAGGCACACATCTGACTGTCCTCCTCTCCTCAGCTCACACAGCGTCAGGAGGCAGCAATCAATAGACTTCCTTTGGACAAATTATAGAGGCCTTAACTTCCTCATTCCGAACAGCTGAAGGCCTTTCAACTTCCTTAAGCCGTCCTGGCTACCAATGCAGCCGACACCCTATAGTAATTGGTGAATTTTCTAAACCAGGTGGAAATGTATCTCCTGTCTGTGACTACATCCACAGATTTACCTGACTTCCTGTCACATACCCCCCCCCCCCCTCTTGCTTCAACCCTAGGTCCGGGACACAGTTTTCCAGGCACGCATGTGTCAGGCACTTCTCTTGACTCTCACTGATAAGTCTCCTAGTATCTTCCCTCCCCAGTTCATTAACAACTGCTAACCTTTGTTGAAATGCTTGTAGGGGTGGCTCTTTCTTTAAGTCCGTTAGCTTGTCTATACACACTTGTTTTGGCTGATCCTCTCCATCTTCATATAGCCAATTCTCTGTATCTTCAAGCTTCAGGATGAAACTGTTTCTGTCATCTTCATTGACAGATTTCTCATAAATGTCAGACAACTTGTCCCTCATCTCATATACACATATAAAACCTTCTCAGGTTTGTCCTGCATAACCATCTGTCCTATCCACCAAGGAGGACCATGATCCATAGGCAACTCAATTGTGCTAGTCTTAATGTCTTCAACATTCTTAAGACGCCTCTCTCTGCAATCAACAAATGATTTCCACAACACTTTGAGAACCTCTGCTTCACTTGGCTTTGTTATAAGAAATGTCTGTACTTTATCAACTTTCCTTCCACCATCATATGGGTCAAAGGCAGTAGCTTCATTAATTAGCCGTAGACAGTTGAACCCAGCGATCTGGGTGGTATCCATTACAGACCTCCTCTCTGCATCAGTGAAGAAGCATGGAACTGCAACACAGTCTATTACAGGTTTCTTCAATGCACTTTCTGCTATTGCATTACTTTTCCCTTGTAGCTCCTTTTCTTCATCTGAACTCCACATGGAATGTATCTCAAGATCACGCTCAAACTTCTGCCACCTGTCTTTCACCAGTTCCATTTTGGAAATATTCCCAAAAAGGCACTTATTCATTTGCTTCACGTTTTCACCAACAGCCTTAGTTTTCTCCACTAGGTGGTGTTTGCTTTTTTCTCCAAGCTTTATATCACTTGCTTTAGTTTTCTCCACTAGGTTTTCAGCCTGAACTGAGAAATCATCACATTTTTTACCCAGCTCCTTTGTTTGCTGAAGTTCTAATGATACATTTTCCAGTGCTTGACGTTTTTGAAGGAACTGTTTAATCCAGAGGGTTGCTTCAAACAACATGTCATCAAATTTCTGATGCTCACTCAGGACAGACCCCAAAACACTGATCCTTTTAAAAACTGCATCAGGCACACTATCCCCTCTTTGGGACAGATTCTCTGTTGCCTGTAATTCCTCTTCAAATTCTTCCAACTGAATCTTCATCTCTTCTACTTGCTGTTCTAAGGCTCGCTTAGACTTTTCTAGCTCCTGAACGCTTTTCACAACATCATCCTTGGAGCTGACCAAATCTTCCATTTCTGTACACAGCTGCTTGTTAACTCTTTCTAGTTCAACCTTACACTCTAGAGCTTCCTCCAAGGAGCGAGCCAAGAACAGGGCTTTGCTCTCTTTATCACGCGCCTCCGCTTCTGCACGGTCGCGTTCTTCTGCATATTTTGCAGACACAGTCTTCTCCTCACCAAGCATCTGATCAAACTTCTTTTTCACATTTTCAACATTTTCTAATGAACCAACGCTTTCTTCCATGCATTTTTTCATATCCGCTATCTGAGCTTGCAATGTTGCGACTTGCTCTGATAGGTTTTTCTTTGCTTCCTCATCCTCTTTTAATTGTTCCACGAAGCCATTTTTCTCATCTTCCATTTGTTTGAGTTTTGTGCTCAAACTCAGCCTTTTACACCTCTCTTCCTGTAAGAGTTCCTGCGTGTCTTGCAGCTGCGATTCCAAGATAGAAAAATCTTTGGCAATTTCTCTAGATTTGCTGTCTGCTTGAGAAAGCTGATTTGTATGATTGTCCAACTCAACCTGCCTTCTCTGACAGCTTAGCACACAATCGGTCACCTTCTAACACCTTGACTTGCGATTCCTGCAGCTGTGCCTCTATTTTTTTCCTCTTGTGTTCAGAATCTCCTTTTCCCTGCATAAGAGCCTTCACCTCATTGGCTAGTTTCTGGGAATGAGACTGTAATTCTGTCACACAGGCTTCTTTCTCCTTTAACTGCTGCTGGACACGTTGGACTTCATCTTTCCAACATTCACAGTCCGTACGTAATTCTTCTACCACATTGCTCAAAGTGGTGAGCTCATACACAGTACTCAGTAATTTAGCCTCTCTCTCACTTTTCTCCTTGTAGCTGAGAGACAATGTCGTTTTCAAAGCAACATTCTGTTCCTGCGCCCCCTGCAGGTCTATTTTTGTAGCTTCCAAACACTGAAGACTTTTTTCCAGCTGATTATGCAACTCCAACATTTCACCCATACTTTGCTCCTGCAAAGTCTGAATTTCCATTTCCTTTTCCATGAGGATGGTATCTTTCTCCATTATAGTCTCTCTACGTTTTTGTAACTCGGAAAAAAGAAGAGCAGTGGATTTTTCCCACTGTAACACCTGAGCCTGCAAGTTTCTATGCTCCATCCTAAGCAACTCCAGGGCGTGTTCCTTTTCTTCCATTTTCCGTTGCAAGGCATCCAGCTCAGCCCTGCACACATGCTTGGTTTCCTCAAAACCGATGCCCTCCATTTGCTGCTGGCGTCTCTGTTTCCAGCCTGCCATGCTCTCTTGGTGAGCCTTTTGTTGAGCTGCAAAGCTCCGCAGAAAATCTGCATTTGCCTCAGTGTTGCTAGGGACAACAACCTTCCTCTTTAGTACAATCTCTTTAGGCATGGATGGGGCTCGTTCAGACGGTAACATCCCCTCCATCCATAGAATTCGGTCTCTCATTTCAGCTATCTTTGCATCTTTCAGGCGTTTTGATCGCCCCATCTTCAATTACTCCACAATAAATTTTTCACAGTCCAGCAAAAAGTTTTGAGATCACTGTCTCTTTAAAAGTAGTAGTTTTTCTCTCTCTTGCAGGATCTCCTTTCCTGCAGACACAGTTTGTGCAGTCTCATGCACCAGACACAACAAAGTCCATCAAAAATTTTGAGACCACTGTCTCTTTAAAACAAGTAGTTTTTCCTCTCTTTCAGGATCTTTTCTCCTGCACACACAGATTGTGCAATCTCATGCACCAGACAAAGTTCATAGAACATATGCGCTTCTTTGCAGGGATCTCTGCTTCTGCCCAATGCATACCTCCACCATATGTGAGATTGATTAGCTCGGTGGCGGGTATGGATGACCCCTATGGGGGGGGGGTTCGTTACACACAAGGAGATAGCCGAGAAGTGGTTGCAAACAACAGTTTGGTTTATTCATGCAATTTTCTTCACACAAGTGCAAGTGTCAAAACATCAAAATAAAAATAAAACACAAAATAAATCCTTGCCACTGTGGGCGGCTACCTTCTCACATACAGGAACCTACCGACGGAGTCTGTCTCCAACCTACTGTTGGGCAAACTTTGCTGATCCTACAGTAGACACTCAATAGTCCATTTATTTTCTCTTCACGCAACAAATGTCCATTGAACATGTCCCTTTTTCCTCTTCACATTGAACATGTCCCTTTGCTTGTCTCTTCACATAGCAAATAGTTCATTTATTTCTTCCACATAGAAATAGTTCATTTTCTCACCTTGAGAAGTCTTCACACTTTTTACCCTCCTCAGCGCACATCGCTCCAGGAGGTCTTCTCCCATGCTCACACAGCGTCGGGAGGCACACATCTGACTGTCCTCCTCTCCCCAGCTTCACACAGCGTCAGGAGGCAGCAATCCTTCTCCCAGGCTTCATACAGCGTCGGGAGGCACACATCTGACTGTCCTCCTCTCCCCAGCTCACACAACGTCAGGAACCAGCAATCAATAGACTTCCTTTGGACAAATTATAGAGGCCTTAACTTCCTCATTCCAAACAGTTGAAGGCCTTTCAACTTCCTTAAGCCGTCCTGGCTACCTCTGTAGCCGACACCCTATAGTAATTGGTGAATTTTCTAAACCAGGTGGAAATGTATCTCCTGTCTGTGACTACATCCACAGATTTACCTGACTTCCTGTCACAATATAGATATATATATATATATATATATATATATATATATATATTTATATATGGTATTTTGTCACAGTTACCTGTTTTAGCGCACCAGACTTTTTTCATTATTATTTATTCCAACATTGGATCTTTGGTTGCAGCTCACATACAGTACATCTATCAGCGCACTTTTTTTCACATATATCAAGTACAGATCTATGTCATGGGGCCTGTCCTGTGAGGGCCATCCCTTCAACTAGAAGAGTTAGTGGACAGGTGTCAGTCCAGAGGATGCTAGAGAAGACAGGTGTCCTGAAGATAGTAGTCGCATCAAGTCTGCTGCTAGAGAGAGCAAGAATACCTAATTCTTCCATACAAGTGGCAGTATGGTAAAAGCAGTGTGTCTGATTCCACAAGTAATCTGGTGAGACCAAATGAGAGTTGTCCTTATCTAGTCTGAAAAGTTCAGCTGGGGTATCACACTATTCCATTTTCCCATCCAAGTTGCACAATAAATATGAAAAACCCAAATACCCTGGACTGTTTATTGAGTAACAAGCAAACGGGAGTAAGGAGGGATATGTGAAAAACCCCTAGCAACTGTCTGCAGGTATTTAGAGGGAGGCCTAAGAAGTCAACACACAGAAAGCCCTACGGGGACAGTGCTACATTTGGGGGCATCGTCCAGGATTTTCCTCTGAGTTACGGCAGTGGTTGCTACCGGCAATGGCCAGGTAGATACCCAAGAAATGCCATGTCTTCTTATGCAAAGTGCCGGAGTATCAGTGAAGAAAAGATGTGTTGTATCATGGAGGAAAGTAATTTCTGCTTCACAGTGATCAGTGCAAGTGTGCTTTCAAGTTATGGTCATGAAAGGAGTAACCTGGGACGCAGGGACACAGGAAGTGGGGGAGTTCAGTTGACATGTGAACATAAAAGTATAACCGGAGCTCGAGTAAAGGCAGAAGCGGCAGATGTATGTGTGTCTGTGGAGGGGAACACAATCTGCATTGCAGTACCATTCGTGCAGGCTGAGCAGTGTTATGGCAGCAGCAAAGGCGTTACTGTACTGCGAGAGAGAGAGCGTGCCAAAAAGATCTGCCTAGCAGGAGGAGCCCCTGCCAGAGAGTTAGCTAGACTAGGGATATGGGCAGCGTCGCCATCCACCAACCACCAATCTGAACAGGGTAAGGGAGCTGAGATGTCACTTCCGCCATCGTGTGTAGCTGAAAAAGAGACACGTGTATGGCATAGCAAGATGGCGGATGTCGGGATGAGCCAGAGTGTGGAGGCTATCGCACGTGTTGGTGGAGAGCCTGCAAAGCGGACTGAGAGGCAGAATCTGACCCTGTTGAACACAGGAGTCCAATTGATGCCCAAAGGAAGTCTGGTGTTGTGCAGCGGAAGGGACACGGAGCATCTTGGACTGGTATGTGGCAGATGCCTGAATGTATCCGTGCGGCTGCGAGCATGGGGCCAGTGTGGGCACTGCGGGTGAGATGTTGCTGAGATTGGAGCAGGGTGATTTTCAGTCCAGAAAATTATATGTAAACTGGGAGGCAGGGACAACTTCTGAACTGCTAACACCTGTAGTGGCTATTCCTTTTGAATGAGGACCAGGATTGCCAAGAACAACGCTGGGCCTGGGACCAGTGGTGCAGACCCATACAACTATCTGCCAAACCAGGAAGACCCACATTTCAGAGGTTCAATGCGGCCACAGGGTGCATTGGTTGCAGTTGCAGCAACAATAGGTCCAGCTCTTAAAGAGACAGAGGGGCTTCAATTGATCCAGAAGCTGAGGTCCTCCAGTTCGTCCAGTGACAAGGAGGCAGGGATCATTGATGTGGGGGTCACCCAGATTTGAGTGCCGATTCAGATCCCTGGAAGAGGGAATCAGTAAATGGGGATCAGATGTGGAAACTGAGTGGGACTAGGGAACTGAGGTAAGAAGAAGTCCTCCAAGTTCCAGTTCACTTCGTGAAGAGATAGAAGCAGCGGTCATTCGCATGAGGTGTGCGAGTAATCTCGGGTTCTGTGAGGCCTATGCCACAAGGGTCCCAGACTTATCCCCACCCCACACCTATGCTTGGGTCTGAGCACAGGATGACTCCTATTCTAAGCTGATCTCTAAAGTGGAGACCCTGTATGCCCCACCTGGGAGAGGAGATAGGCAGAGACTTCCCAGGTTCTCATCATCGGTCAGTCGTGGAACATTCAATAATATTCACAGACCTATTTGATTATAGATCAGTTCAGATATCATTCAGAGTATTCATTGGTCAGTTGTGGAACATTCTATAATATTCACAGACCTATTTGATTATAGATCACTCCAGATATCATTCAAAGTATTCATTGGTCAGTCGTGGAACATTCTATAATATTCACAGACCTATTTGATTATAGATCAGTTCAGATATCATTCAGAGTATTCATTGGTCAGCTGTGGAACATTCTATTATATTCACAGACCTATTTGATTATAGATTAGTTCAGATATCAGTCACAGTATTCATCAGTCAGTCGTGGAACATTCTATAATATTCACAGACCTATTTGATTATAGATCACTTCAGATACCAGTCAGAGTATTCATTGGTCAGTTGTAGAACATTCTATAAGCATCACAGATCATGCATCTATAGGATTATAGATTACATCAGATATCAGTGAGAGTATTGTTAATCGGTCACTTGCGTACACCCTATAAGCAGCACATCTCATCTATAGGGCTATTGATTAAATCATATCAGGTCATTGAGTATCTATTGGTCAGTTGCGTATACCCTATATTGATCTGTATCAACATCATGTCCGAAAGGCCGACAAGGAGAGGCCGATGCTCACATGCCACGAAAAGAGGGCAAGCAGCCTCTGTGTCCATTGTGAAAAGTGGTGGTCACAGTCGACATAGTGCATCCTCTGCAGGCAGGGCATGTCCGTCCTTTATTTCCGGTGCTGCCCGTGCTATTCATCCACAACATGTGGAAGAGTTGGTGGAGTGGATCAATAAGCCATCCTCATCTTCCTCTTACACCCACGCTCCCAGTAGTTTGTCTTCCACAGCAGCTGCCAAAGCGGCCCGTTCCACAGGCTCCTTCTCCACAGCTACTCCTTTCAGTCGCCCCACCATCATGCACGGAGGAATCACCTGAACTATTCGATCATAGTGTCAGTGACATGCTCCTGGAGGATGCGCAGCAATTTGAAAGCTGTGATGTTGGCTCCCAGGTTGATGAAGGGAATAACGTGAGCCTAGAAAGAGGGGGTGACAATGACGGACAAGAAACCAGAAGTCATCTTGCCACATCTGAAGCATATCGCCAAGTTTGCCCCAGTGACAAGGAGGGAGGGGATGATGAGGTCACTGACTGTACTTGGGTGCCTGACAGGATAGAGGAGGAGGAGGGGGAAGATGAGGAGGACGCACAACTCCAACGAGGCAGGATGTGCTCCAGGGGCCGCCATAGCAGTAGCAAAATCCCCACGGACTCCAAAAAGTTCATTAGTGTGGGCTTTTTTCAGCATCTGTGCAGTAGACCGCAGCGTTGCTGTTTGCTACAACTATCTAAAGCGGATCAAGCGTGGCCAAAACACCAGCCTCTTGGGCACCACATGCTTGACAAGGCATATGACGACCTGCCATGCAGTCCGTTGGCAACAGCACCTGAAAGAGGCACCAGATCAAAAAAAGCATACTGTAACGCCGAGTGCTCCGGGTCCCTTGGCTTCCCCGGAGCACTCGAGGCGTTCCGCAGGCTGCAGCGCTCCGGTCATCGTCCCCGACCGTGAGCGCTGTTCCCCCGCAGCTGAGGTACTTACCCGCCGGGTCCCGCTATCTCTGCCTCCCGGCGCACGCCTGGTTCCGTCCTCCTCCCGGCGCGCGCGGCCCCACTCCCTAGGGCGCGCGCGCCGCTGCACTGAAATTTAAAGGGCCAGTGCACCACTAATTGGTGCCTGGTCCAATCAGTCCAAACCCTATAAAAACCCACTTCCCCTTCCTGTCCTTGCCGGATCTTGTGCCTTTGGTGCCTTGAGAAAGCTTTTGGTCTATCTTTCCCTGCCTGTGTATCTGACCTTCTGCCATTGCCCCTGACTACGAACCTTGCCGCCTGCCTTGACCTTTTGCTCCGTCTGACCTTGCCTTTGCCTTGTCCTTCTGTACCACGCCTGAATCAGCTGTCTTTGAGGTTGAGCCGTTACCGGAGGATACGACCTGGTTGCTACCGCCGCAGCAAGTCCATCCTGCCTTGCGGCGGGCTCTGGTGAAAACCGGTAGTAACTTAGAACCGGTCCCCTGGTACGGTCCACGCCAATCCCTCACTGACACAGAGGATCCACCTCCAGTGCAGTCACCTGCCGCCAGTCCGGACCCTGACACATACATTACCTTGCTCCTCATCTGCAATCTGTAACCCTACTATACCTCATGCCTTCTCAAATACCAGCATTGAGAGGGATGATGGTATAGCAATGAGTGGCACAGAGACTTGCACCCAATCTGCTAGCAGTACACCACCGCTTGATTTGAGCAGCAGGCAAATTTCACTACCCCAGTATTTGAACCGTAGAAAGAAATACTGTCCCAGCCATCCACATGCTCAGCGTCTTAATGCTAGCTTGGCCAAATTGCTAGGATTACAGTTGCTGCCTTTTCATCTGATAGACTCGGCTCCCTTTCGCAAATTTGTGGAATGTGCTGCACCACAGTGGCAGGTCCCAAAAAGGCATTTCTTTTTGCGTAAGTCCATTCTGGCTCTCTACCGTCATGTGGAAGGTAGTGTTTTGGCCTCATTGGACAATGCGGTCAGCAGGAAGGTGCACATTACTGCTGACTCTGGGTCCAGCAGGCACGGACAGGGATGTTACATTTCTTTCACAGCGTACTGGGTAACTCTGCTGGCAGCTGGGAAGGATGCAGGACAGGGTTCGGTGTTGTAGCTTGTTTTGCCACCACGCCTCCAAAAAGCTGGTGCTGGTTCTGCCACATCTGGCTACTCCACCACCTTCTCCTCCTCCTCCATGTCCTCTTCTGCTCAATTGTCCTCTGTAGCAGCAGTGCGTTCAAGGGGCTATGCAAGCAGTCAGGCTAAAAGATGCCATGCTGTGCTTCAGTTGGTCTGTCTAGGGGATAGGAGTCACACTGGTGCAGAGATTCTGTCAGCTCTGCAGGGGGCAGGCTCAGAGATGGTTGACGCCATGACAGCTTGAGCCAGGAATGGTTGTATGCGATAATGGTACCAACCTTCTCTCCGCCCTCCGACAGGGACACTTGAAACATGTTATGAATCTGGTGGTGCAGCGTTTCTTGAGCAGATATTTGGCCTTCCAAGATCTCCTGAGGCAGGCCAGGAAAATCTGTGGCCATTTCCGCTGTTCTGTCAATGCCAGTGCTTGCTTATCTGACATTCAAGGGGAATTCAACCTGCCCACCAACCGCCTCATTTGTGACATGCCCACCAGGTGGAACTCAACGTTGGCAATGCTGCAGCGGCTGCACACGCAGCAGAGGGCCACCAATCAGTACCTGTGCAAGTATGGCACAAGGACAGGGTCAGGGCAGTTTGGCTTTTTTTCGCCACGCCAGTGGCTTTTGATTAAGGATGCATACATTGTCCTGTCACCATTTGAGGAGGCCACAAGGATGGTGAGCCCGGACGATGCATGCATCAGTGACATTATCCTGCTAGTCTACCTGCTGGAGCACACGCTGCGTGGAATCATGGACAGGGCAGAACAGCGTCAGGAAGAGGAGGACTTCCTTTCCTCAGATGGCCCCCTTTATGCAGATATCATTCCTGCAGGGCCACAAAACACACAGGAGGAAGAGGAGGAGGAGGATTTTGGCAGCATGGATGTAGAGGAAGAGGATAGCATACAGCAGTCTTCAAGGGATGGTTTTGATTCCCTAGAAACCACAGGAGTTGTACATGGTTGGGGAGAGGTTGCTCCTGCTGACAATGTCATCCTTAGTGACCCAGGGGACTCAGAAGCTCATGCCTCCTCCAACTTACTTTGCCTGGGCTCCCTGATTCTGCAAAGCCTGTGAAAGGACCCGAGGATTTGTGCTATCAAGGAGAGGGATAATTACTGGTTGGCAAACCTTCTTAATCCACGTTACAAGGGTAAAGTTGCAGAGCACATCCTGCCTTCGCAGAGGGAGCAGGGGATGAAACATCTTGAGGAGGACTTGAGAAAAAATGTGTGTACCGCCTTTCCAGACACTGGGAGGTCAACATTCTCTGGACGTGTTTCTGAGGCATTGTTCAGCCAAAGGAGGAGCGGTGGAGAAGGCGGCCGGCTGACCGATGCCTTTAAACAGTTATTTTGTCCTCAGCAGCACCCAGGGCTGTTAGATTTAAGCAACTATCGGCAGCGTCTCCATCATATGGTGCATGATTATCTAGGCGCCAGAGCAGACTTGGAGACCATTCCAGCTGAGCATCCACTGGCTTACTGGGTCTTGAGGATGGACCACTAGCCAGAACTTGCTCAACATGCAATGGAGCTACTGGCCTATCCTGCTTCCAGCGTGCTTTCCGAACGGATGTTCAGTACTGCTGGAGGTTTTGTGACGGACAAAAAAGTGCGTCTGTCCACAGATTCTGTTGACCAGCTGACTTTTATCAAAATGAACCAGTCCTGGATCAACAAGAGCTATCAGGCCCCTGATGCTGATGTAACTGATTGAATTTGCTAGGGGTCTGCCATCCCTTGAAGACTGCATATGCTGCCTATCCTATTCCTCTACCTTTATTCTGCTAGCTTCCAACAATGTTTTTGGTTTAGGTCACTACCAACCCCCAAGGCCTAATTTTTCTGCACTTGTATGGCGGGTGCATACAATTTAAATGTCATATGTAATTTTTAACAGCAGGCCCTGTACCTGTGCCCTGCTGTGAGGGTTTACAGTGTTCAGGCACCACCAACACCAAAGGTCAAATTTTTGGCACCTGTGTAGAACATGCAATTTCAAATTTGTATGGAATTCTTACCAGCAGGTCCCATTCCTGCGCCCAGCAAGAGTAACTGCAAGGGCTTGGTTACGGTGTTCAGGCACCAACAACAGCAAAGGCCCAATTTTTGGCACCTATATAGCTCATGCAATTTCAAATTTGTATGTAATTCTTACCAGCAGGTCCCGTTCCTGTACCAAGTAAGAGTATCTGCGAGGGCTTGGTTACGGTGTTCAGGCACCACCAACAGCAAAGGCCCGATTTTTGGCACCTGTATAGTACATGCAATTTCACATTTGTATGTAATTCTTACCAGCAGGTCCCGTTCCTGCACCCAGCAAGAGTATCTTCGAGGGCTTCGTTATGGTGTTCAGGCACCACCAACAGCAAAGGCCCAATTTTTGACACCTGTATAGCACATACAATTTCAAATTTGTATGTAATTATTACCAGCAGTTGCTCTTCCTGCACCCAGCAAGAGTATCTTCGAGGGCTTCGTTACAGTGTTCAGGCACCACCAACAGCAAAGGCCCAATTTTTGGCACCTGTATAGCACATGCAATTTCCATTTTGTATGTAATTCTTACCAGCAGGTCCTCTTCCTGCACCCAGCAAGAGTAACTGCGAGGGCTTGGTTACGGTGTTCAGGCACCACCAACAGCAAAGGCTTAATTTTTGGCCCCTGTATGACAAGTACATTCGATTTCAAATTTGTATGAATTTTTTAGCAGCAGGGCCCTTTCCTGCGCCCAACAAGAGTAACTATGAGGGGTTACCACCAACAAACAAGGCACAATTTTTCTGCACCTGTATAACAAGTACATGCGACTTGAAATTTGTATGTATATTTGTATATGACATTTTTTGCTTTAGAAATGTCAGTATTGCTACAGCAACAGGCACAATATTTGAAGGAATTTTTCATTTTTATAGTTTCACTTTAATCCTCATTAAAATCAGTAAAACAGTGCTCCTTTAAAAACTTTTTTTTCATTGCTACATGTTCCCCAGGTCAGGACCCGGACCCCCATACACTTTTTTGGGGCAATAACTTGCATTTAAGCCTTCAAAATGAGGACATTTGATTTTCGAGGTTCGAGTCCCATATACTTCAATGGGGTTTGTTTGTTCGAACAAACTTATCCTCTGTTCGCGGTGTTCTGGTGCGAACCGAATCGGGGGGGGGGGTTCGGCTCATCACTACTGGAGAGCGTCCTGAAGATAAAGTAGATGCATCAAGTCTGCTGCTAGAGAGAGCAAGAATACCTTATGCTTCCATACAAGTGGCAGTATGGTATAAGCAGTATGTCTACTTCCACAAGTGATAAAAGGTGTGAATCCACGCTAATGAAATAAAAAGCATCTAGCAAAAAAAGTGTAAAATATACATTCACCAAAATGACAACAATAAAAAGAAAAATGCAGTGCTAAAGTAAATAGACAAAAAGAAACAATTTCAAAAATGAACAAATTGAAGAAATGTCTCTTGTGATAAAGTTCATAAATTAATGTGACGACATTCAATAGGTGCAATCCAATGAACATGTGGATGTCACGATGAAAAGGATAATGATCTCTCCACCACCGAACGTAAGTGAAATGCAAACTCACCAGAGCCAAATGCTGTCTAGATTATAGGACAGCAAGCAAGTGTTATGTGACCAGTCTCCAGATCTTTTGGGACATCAATGTAGTCAGCAACTTCCAGCCTCATAGAAAACCTCCAATGCGTAGATTGACTCAGCACGTCATGGAAGGGTTAAATTATATTAAAAAAATGGGAGAGGCTCATGGTGTAGTATGAAGTAAAAATCAATTTAATAAAAATATACAATAAAATATTCAGTAACACTGATACAAAAACAGTGTATATAGAATATAAAATCAAACAATGGTAAAAAAGAACTCACATGTAAAGCCACCACTAAAATGAAAAGTGATGGCTTGGACCTTAGGTGTTTGAGATAACAAGCTCTAAGGCTGCTTCGCGTCCAACGCGTCCTCAGGAGCTTTGCAGTTATCATCTCAAACAGGCATATATATATCTGTATGTTAAAGTAGTGGTTCCTTAAATTACATTCCACCAGATTGGAGGATATTACACGAAACCGGAAGTGACGTTTCGCCTTTCATTCTGAATACCAATGTGAAACAATCACAGTCTGATTATTTTAAGTAAATTTAAACATATTTGATATTATTCACTAAATACACAGTTCTTTCTTCCTATCATTTTACATTTCCCTCATTCTTACTCAAATTTATATCAGATACACACTTTTCTATTATGAGACTCCAACAAAATGGAGGCCAAAACAGGAAATGAGAATTCCCTGGTGACCCCAATCACTACATGTGGTCTGATGACCTAAATTAACATACAGATATATATATGCCTGTTTGAGATGATAACTGCAAAGCTCCTGAAGACGCGTTGGACCCGAAACGGATGTAGAGCTTGTTATCTCAAACACCTAAGGCAGGGCTCGACAAACCCCGGGCGCCAGGTCGCATTTGCGACTAGAATTATCGACCTGGCGCCTGGGGTGCCCTGCAGGAGGTGTTCTGTCCCTTTTGCGCCCCCACCTCCTCCCCGAGTGCACGGACTTCCGCGCCGTCCAAAAATTGAGGCCCCGGCTTTTCGGCCTTCTTCTGTGAGATGAGAGAGGCTGGGGAGCTGGCGCCCTCTTGTGGTGGCCGGGAGTAATGCCTGTTCTCAATGCCTTTCCATCTCCTTCCAAACAGGAGAGGAGAGGGAAGTTTTTGCAGGCTTCATCTCTCTGTCCAGTTACCTTTGCTTAAAGGTGAGTGGACAGGGAGTGGGATTATTATTAATTTATTTTTTAAATTTAAAAAAAAAAAAATAATAATAATTTTTTCTTTTTTTTTTTAATTATTATTTAATTCTTATTATTAAAAAAAAAATTATATATATATAATCTTTTTTTTTTTTTTTTTCCTCATCACCATGCCACAGCCGAAGGCCCCTTTCACACGGGCTGTCTGATCAGGTCCGCCTGTCAGTTTTTCAGGCAGACCTGATTGGACCCTTCATTCTCCTCTATGGAGCAGTAATCTGCCGCCATCTGATCCTGTCCGCCAAAAACAGACGGATGGTGGTTCTATTTTACATCCATCCCATGGATCGGATCAGATGGCATCAGATGGAAAGAGACAGACAGTCTGTTTCCATCCAATTGCGCTATAGAGGAGAGTGGGGTTCTATCCGTTTTATTAAATAAAGCTTGGTTGTTAGTTTAAAAAATAAACTGGCTCCTAACTTTTTTAGCTGGCTCCTAGATTTCAGGCAAATTTGTCAAGCCCTGACCTAAGGTCCCAGCCATCACTTTTCATTTTAGTAATGGCTTTACAGTGGGGATCGAAAGTTTGGGCACCCCAGGTAAAAAATTGTATTAATGTGCATAAAGAAGCCAAGGAAAGATGGAAAAATCTCCAAAAGGCATCAAATTACAGATTAGACATTCTTATAATATGTCAACAAAAGTTTGATTTTATTTCCATCATTGACACTTTCAAAATTACAGAAAACAAAAAAATGGTGTCTGCAAACGTTTGGGCACCCTGGAGAATTTATAGCATGCATTGCCCCCTTTGCAAGGCTGAGACCTGCCAGTGTCATGGATTGTTCTCAATCATCGTCTGGGAAGACCAGGTGATGTCAATCTCAAAGGTTTTAAATGCCCAGACTCATCTGACCTTGCCCCAACAATCAGCACCATGGGATCTTCTAAGCAGTTGTCTAGAAAACTGAAAGCTGGAGAAGGCTATAAGAAGATAGCAAAGCATTTTCAGATGTCAATATCCTCTGTTCGGAATGTAATTAAGAAATGGCAGTCATCAGGAACAGTGGAAGTTAAAGCAAGATCTGGAAGACCAAGAAAAATATCAGACAGAACAGCTCGCAGGATTGTGAGAAAAACAATTCAAAACCCACGTTTGATTGCACGATCCCTCCAGAAAGATCTGGCAGACACTGGAGTTGTGGTACACTATTCCACTATAAAGAGATACTTGTACAACTATGGTCTTCATGGAAGAGTCATCAGAAGAAAACCTCTTCTACGTTCTCACCAAAAAAATCAGCGTTTGAACTTTGCAAATGAACATATAGACAAGCCTGATGCATTATGGAAACAAGTTCTGTGGACCAATGAGGTTAAAATTGAACTTTTTGGCCGGAATGAGCAATGGTATGTTTGGAGAAGAAGGGGCACAGAATTTAATGAAAAGAACCTCTGTCCAACTGTTAAGCATTGGGGTGGATCCATCATGCTTTGGAGTTGTATTGCAGCCAGTGGCACAGGGAACATCTCACGAGTAGAAGGAAAAATGGATGCAATAAAATTTCATCAAATTTTGGATGGTAACTTGATGCCATCTGTGAAAAAGCTGAAGTTAAAGAGAGGATGGTAATCTTTCTGGATAATGAGTGCAGGTGATTGCAGCACAGCTGGAAGCGAGCACGGCTCCGTCCTCCGACCGGGCTGCTGGACAGCGGGTGACGTCACAAACTCCTCGTTCCCTCCGTACGCGTTACATCCCTGGGGCAGGACTTCTTCAGCGATTCACGGTGATTAGGCAGTTAGTTGCTAAATGGCCTGAGCTGGAAACAAGGGGATTTGAGAAGGAAGTTATGCTAAAGAATTTAGCCGGTTGTTTTGATATTTTCAAAACTTCATCAAAGGCACAATTCCAGGGACTTCAGCATAGTCCAGGGAAATCTGATAATGCTGGGTTTGGAAATAGAGGGGGATACAGAGGTAGGGGAGGATACAGAGGAAATAGAAGAGGAGGTTCAGGAGAGAGAAATG
Organism: Pelophylax lessonae; assembly: GCF_965119305.1. Lineage (NCBI taxonomy): Eukaryota > Metazoa > Chordata > Amphibia > Anura > Ranidae > Pelophylax > Pelophylax lessonae. Next base: position 151,919,350 of record NC_138769.1, on the reverse strand, counting down.
AGAGATGGTTCAATTGTGGGGAATTATGACACTGGAGGAACCAATGCCCACAGTCCAAGGGTGGTATTTCAGGATATAAACCTGGAAACTACCCCCCAACAAAGACAGCAACCCCATGGCAATATTGAGCAGCATACCATTAAATACCCATAACAATGGCAGGGAAAACAACAATAGAGTCCCCTTTTGCTCCCTCAGATATGCTCTCAATACTCTAATCAGCCAACAATACCTTTAACGTTAGATGGCATAATTCTCAATTTTATAATTGACACAGGAGCGACCCAGTCCACCATACAATCAGAATCATATGAAGATTACCTGTCAGAGTGTGAACCTTCTGTGGGAATAAATGGGGTATTGACTCATACATGGGAGACCCCACCCCTTTAGGTAAACAACCTTTATGGTACAGGTAACATTTTACAACATTCAATTAGAGTGATCCCAGACTGCCCTGTAAATGTATTTGGAAGGGATTTATAAGGCAAATTACAGAGCAGAATACAGGTAGACCCTAATGGTGGCATACACATGGAATCACCGTATTGCTTCCTAGCAGCTGGTGAACTTGATGATATAAAACCACTGGTATGGGCAAAGGACAGGTTAGACATAGGGTTCATTCCATGCACACCTTATAAAGCTACACTGAAGCCCTCCAATAATCCTGTGTACCAGAAGCAATACCCGTTGTCACAAGAGAAAATAGAAGGAATTAGGCCAATAATTGAATCTTTTTAGAACAAGGTATATTAAGGCCTATGCTATCTCCCTACAATACACCAATATATCCAGTGAAGAAGCCTGATGGCTCTTATACAGTAGATTTACCCAAGATCTTAGGACTATTAATAACTTGATAGTCCCACTTGCACCGATTGTCCCAGATGTACCGTCATTGATTACCTCTATTCCCTTTACCACTTAGTAATACACTGTGCTGGACTTGTCAAACATCTTTTTTTTCCATCCCAGTAGACAAAGAGACACAACTACTGAGTTTCACGTTTGACGGCCGCTAGCTTACCTGCCGTGAAATGCCTCATAGCTACATAGACTCACTTGCGGCGTACTCTATGGCCCTTCATACATCCTTACAGGGTTGGTCCCCACCCCAGGGTTCTGTGTTGCTCCAATATGTGGATGATATTCTTTTGTGCAGCCACAACAGAGAGTCATGTAGGCAGGATAGTAGATCTCTGTTAGAATACCTGGGTAATGAAGGACACAAGGTGGCAAAACACAAAATGCAATATTGTCAGGAATCTGGGTATCACGTTAACAAAAGGCACACGCAAAGTGAGTCAGACCAGCATCCAAATCATTCTGGATGATAATAAGGATATAATAAGGTTTACCTGTATGTACTGTGAATATCTTTTAAACTTGCACAGTTTGGGAGATATTCCGAGTGCCAATGGCGTCATAGGCGCATGTGCTCTAAAGGTCCAGGTTACCATGCCAGATATTCAGAGCCCGTGCTGCAAATGACGGCTCCCGTGCGCATGCGCAGGAGTGACGCCATCGCGGCTCTGGCCATTTACAACACCGGAGCCCGCGAATGCGGAAGAAACACCAGGGAAGATGTCAGCTGTCTCAGCGGTGTGCAGGTGCCACTGAAGGGTTTAGTTCAGTGTTTCTCAACCTTTTTTCAGTTGCGGCACCCTTTAAAATTCTGCAAAATCTTGAGGCACCCCAATCTAAAATGTAAAAAAAAACAAAACGAATAGTTTTACATATAGCAACAACATCCTTACACATGGGCCATCCAACATTAGAAGTGATTTATTCCTCCACTATTGCAAACTGGTACTGACTAGTATTCTAGTGTTTCTTTTCTCCCTTGGTTTCTCTTCTTCTACTTGCTAATGTGACCCCATTGCTGATGGAGAGGGGAAGAGGAGGAATAAACAAGGATTCTTTGCAAGCACCTGTCATTGTGATGTCATTGGTTGTCAGGATGCCAGTGGTGCCCAGGATTGTAATGCTGCAATGTAAAAACCTGTTTCAATTTGTTGCAATTTGTAGGCATTTTGCCAAGGCACCACTGAAGAACCCAGGAGGCACACCAGGGTGCCACGGCACCTTGGTTGAAAAAGGCTGGTTTAGTTCAAAGGTATTGCATAATGAGCTAGTATGCGATGCATACTAGCTCATTATGCCTTTGTCTTACAGGTTTTTTTGTTTTTGTTTTTTTTCTCGAGGTTTACAACCTCTTTAACCAGTTCTGGACCGGAAGGATTTGGACCAGGCCATTCTGGACCAGGCCATTTTTTGCCGTACGGCACTGCTTTATTTAACGGAAAATTGTGTGGTCGTGCAATGCTGTACCAAAATAAAATTGATGTTCTTTTATTGCTACAAATATAGCTTTCTTTTGGTGGTATTTGATCACCTGTGTGATTTTTATTTTTTGCGCTATAAACAAAAAAATAGCGACATTTCTGAAAAAAAAAAAAAACAATATTTTTAACTTTCTGCTATATAACATTCCCCAAAAAAAAATAAAAATCAAAAATTTTCATCATTTTAGGCCAATTAATATTCTGCTACATATTTTTGGTAAAAAAAATCGCAATATGCGTATTTTGCTTGGTTTGCGCAAAAGTTATCGCGTCTACAAACAAGGGGGAAAGATTTATGTCATTTTTATTTATTTTATTTTTCTTACTAGTAATGGCAGCGATCTGTGATTTTTAGCGGGACTGCGACATTGCAGCGGACAGATAGGACCCCTAACTGGCATTTTTTACACTTTTCGAGGGACCAGTGACATTACTACAGTAATCAGTGCTAAAAAATATGCACTGATACTGTAATAATGACATTGGCAGGAAAGGGGTAAACCTAGGGGTGATCAAGGGGTTAAGTGTAAGCCTAGGGGAGTACTTTCTAACTGTATGGGGGAGGGACTTGTGAAATTCCGCAGAGACCTGCCATCCAATATAGAAGGATCACAACAGCTGACCATCCTCTCTCAGCGGGGAGCGATCGCGGGTGCCCGGCAGCAATAGCGGCCGCCAGCCCCTTGCATCAGCATCCCCGCTGCCTAGTGGGGGTGGTAGTGCGCCGCCGGCAGCACGAACTCGCCCCCCAGCACCACACGTGCGACCGACGTAGGGCTATGTCGGTTCATGCCGGAGAGGCTGCCTGCCGCAGTAAATGTGCGGCAGGTGGTCTTAATGTGTGCTGCTTTTGATTGATTTGTTTCTTTTCTCTGCTATGTGACACAGCTGATCAGCAGGTCCCGGCCATTAACCACTTGCGCCCCGCCAACTGTACATATACTAGCAAAGCGACGTACCGCTACAGCGCTCGCTCAGATGCCTATGGGGGGCAAGTGCGCGCCCCATCCCCGCTCGTTCCCTGGGGAACCAGCGCATGACCGGCGGATCCAATGGCCGCCGCCCACCGGCCACTCGCAATCTCCCGCAGCAGAGGGAGAAAGACAGACGGCTGATGTAAACACAGCCGTCTGTCATTCTCCCTTAGATTATCACAGATTATCACTAGGGACACACTTAACCCCTTGATCACCAGTAAATTTAACCCCTTCCCTGCCAGTGTCATTTTTACAGTAACAGTGCATATTTATAGCACTGATTACTGTAGTAATGTCACTGGTACCCCCAAAAATGTCAGTTAGGGGTCCGATCTGTCTGCCGCAATGTCACAGTCCTGCAAAAAAAAAAATCACAGATCACCGCCATTACTAGTTAGAAAAAAAAAACAATAAAAATGACATAAATCTTTCCCGTAGTTAGTAAACGCAATAACTTTTGCGCAAACCAAATCAAAATCAAATCAAAATACGCTTATTGCAATTTTTTTTAACAAAAATATGTAGCAGAAAACAAATTGGCCTAAAATGTTAAAAAAAAATTATTTTTACATTTTTTTTGAGAATTTCATATAAAAAAATGTAAAAAATATTCTTATTTTTTTCAAAATTTACGCTATTTTTTTCTTTATAGCGCAAAAAAAAAAAACCGCACAGGTGATCAAATACCACAAAAAGAAAGCTCTGTTTGTGGGAAAAAAGGTTGTCAATTTTATGTGGGTACAGCGTCGCACGACCGCGCAATTGTCACAGAGGAGTAGGCGGGTGGGGGCGCGTACAGTATGCACCCCCCCACCCAGATACCACTCCCGTGGTACGTTATTGTGCCTGTATAGGCTGCCCATACATTTAATGCAGCAGTTCCAGAATTGGTTAAGGAGTGTGGTCTGGGGGCCCTAAAACATGGCTCAACTGCGCATTTCTAACCCTCCCCCAAGTCTAAGAGGCTCCTTTCACACTTATGCGACCTCGGATCCAACTTTTGAGACCCCAAGTTGCAAGACATGTGAAATTCAATGTATTTCTATGAGAGACATTCCTACTGACACTACTGAACTCGCTGTGACTTCAAAAAAGGTTCCTGCACTACTTTGGTCCAACATTTGAAGCAACTTTGGATGGTCACATCAAAGTGGTGCTTCAAAGTCGAACTGGAAATCGTGCAACTTTGGAGATGTGCTAATGTAAAAGAGCCTAATGAGCCCTGAGGTAGATTCTTACACACTGGCAGTGCCAATCCATAACCAATTATCAATTTTAGGTGCTCCTTTAAATGCCGGTAACTAACATATCATTTATATCCAAAAGGTTATTTATCGCGCACTTTGATCTCAAAAACAAGACTACTACTGAAAAGAATATTTAATGGTGACTATATCATAGAAGTATACAGTTCCTAGAATGGACACTCATTTCTTCATTTGTATTGCTTGACCAGCCATTATTCTGTGTCAATGTCTTTGTCTGGACGATGAATGGAGCTTCCAATGTATTTTTGGTGGCTTGGTGGGTGAGGGTACGTTGTCTTCTTTGTCTCTCCTCTCAGTTACCATTGGCCGGTGTATCTGGAGTCAGGTTTCCTTCTAAGCAAACAACAGACAGACATGTTTGGCAACTGTACACATCCAGACAAGTTTTCCCATAGTGACCCCGATGGATCCTCAGTATTATAATTATTATTATCCAGGATTTCTATAGTACCAACAGTTTGTGCAGTGCTTTGAAATACAAAGGGAAACATTACAGTTACAATACAATTTAAAAAAAAAAAACAAGACGTCCCTGCCCATAAGAGCTTACAATCTAATAGGTTGACTACAAATGATTGGTAATATTTTACCATGGTGCAGTTGAAGTAAGTGATGCATAACACAGGGGGATGAGGCTCATGTCAGCTCCTGATAGGCCTATAAATAATAGTAATAAATGCTATTACCCTGTAATAAATAGAGGATGAATGGAGAGTTGGGATCTGGGTCGTCCTGTGTATAGAGGAGCCCATTGATCTCACTCTCTCCCCTCTGACTTCACTCACTCACCTCCCTGCTCACTCTCTGTCTTCCTTCCATCTCTTCTCTCTATCTAGCCGAATTCTCATTGGCTGTTTTCTGTTTCTAGCCAGCGTCAGCCAATCAAATGCGTCCATTGTTTTTCTCAGTGGCTCCGCAATAATAAAAAGGACCTGAATAAAGAAATGAGAAAACAAGTCGGCCGGGCCCGAGAAGGACGAGCAGAGTCTGCGGTACCTGCACCTATCCGGTCCAAGACAACCTAAGATCCGCAGCAGCCCCGGGGCCCCCAACCGGCGTCATTGGCCACATAACGAATTGAGCTGCCCACATCCCCGGCCGGTGTGCAGTGTCATCCTCAGAACAGCTGATCAGCCGGTAAGACAGCAAGTGATCAGTGATGTCCCGTGTACGGGATGGAGGCAGAGGGCTGGGGGGGATGATGGGCAGTGGGGTGACAGCCTGGATCAATGACTACAGTCATATAGGACACAGAGCATCCGGAGATCTGACAGTGATCACCGGTGACAGGACGGGGCTCAGACTTGTAAACTCCCCGTACTGTGTCCGGGAACTTGTACATCATGATGATGATTGGGGATGATGGGTACAGATGAGATGCCAGTGTATACGGAAACCTTCCCGGTGTGTTGTACGGTACTGCTCCTTATCACTCACTATGGTGTCCGACTATTGTCTGACCGCTCATATCCTAATTGCTGATCACTGACAGTGATCACCGTCTTATCCTGAGCTGATCAGTGCGGTGCCCAGTGATCGCTCCGTGTTCTCTGTCACTGCACAGCCCGGAGTGACCGGTGAAGCGGAGAGGATGGCTGTGTACAGTACACCGAATAGAAGAGAACACGGAGCTCCTTCCCGGAGATAATCCCTACCGATCACTGCACCTCCAGCCGATAGAGGGGCTCTCACATCCCAATAAGAAGCAGTCAGCTGTTCAATCATGAAAGGCTGGGGCTGGTTGCTATGGGTTACAGCATTATTGCAATGGGCTACAATGTTATCGCTGTGGGTTACAAAGTTGTCACTATAGGTTATGGCACAATCGCTATGGGTTACAGCACTATCGCTATAGGTTTGAGCACTTTTTCAATGGTTTGCAGCGTTATCACTATAGGTTACAGCATTATCGCTATAGGTTACAGCATTATCACTATAGGTTTGAGCATTATTGCTATGGGTTACAGCATTATCGCAATGGGTTACAGCATTATCGTTATGGGTTATAGCGTTATCACTATAGGTTACAGCACTATCGCTATAAGGTACAGTGTTATCACTATAGGTTTGAGCATTATTGCTATGGGTTACAGCATTGTCACTATAGGTTTGAGCATTATTGCTATGGGTTACAGCGTTATCGCTATAGGTTACAGCACTATCGCTATAGGTTACAGTGTTATCACTATAGGTTACAATACTATTGCTATGGGTTACATTGTTATCACTATAGGTTACAATACTATTGCTATGGGTTACAGTGTTATCACTATAGGTAACAATACTATTGCTATGGGTTACATTGTTATCACTGTAGGTTACAATACTATTGCTATGGGTTACAGTGTTATCACTATAGGTAACAATACTATTGCTATGGGTTACATTGTTATCACTATAGGTAACAATACTATTGCTATGGGTTACAGTGTTATCACTATAGGTTACAATACTATTGCTATGGGTTACATTGTTATCACTATAGGTAACAATACTATTGCTATGGGTTACAGTGTTATCACTATAGGTAACAATACTATTGCTATGGGTTACAGTGTTATCACTATAGGTAACAATACTATTGCTATGGGTTACAGTGTTATCACTATAGGTAACAATACTATTGCTATGGGTTACAGTGTTATCACTATAGGTAACAATACTATTGCTATGGGTTACAGTGTTATCACTATAGGTTACAATACTATTGCTATGGGTTACATTGTTATCACTATAGGTAACAATACTATTGCTATGGGTTACAGTGTTATCACTATAGGTTACAGCACTATCGCTATGGGTTATAATGCAGCATTGCTGTTTGTACGGGACTAACAGATAATGACGTTCTATATAATATTAATAATTCTAAAGAACAGGTATCCCCTCTTTCTTTCCCCCCCCCCCCCCCCCAATAGGGTGACAACCCCTCTGCTCACTGGGTCCCTCTTTCCACAGCAACGACCCCCTCTATCATCCAACACCCCTTTAGTCAAGTGTATCTAAAAACCCAAGAACAAAAATGTCATATATTGCAGCTTATCAGGCTTTAGATATGGTGGCTGCCTTCATTTTCTTTTTTTTTTTCACCCCTGGTGATCCTGCCACACTTTCTGTCTTAAGGTGACAACACTCACTCTATTGTATCTTTGAAGGAGCAACGTTGTCACCATAGAGAAGGACAACACTCCCCCTTTCTTCTTCTCCATAAAACAGGGGGGAGGGGGTCTGTAGTCCTCAAATAAAAACTGGGAACAATGTAACTGGTTATCATCAGCAGAGAGCACAGGGAGGGCAGCTGACCAGCTGGGAACATTTCTGGGGGGGGGGGGGGGGGGTCAAACCGTATTTTTGGGATTTATCAAGCAAATACAATAAAATGCTTGTAGGACTTGTTTGCACTGTGAAGGGAGCAGAACCAATTTGTTGTAAATTAATTTTTTCTTTCAGCTCTTTTGAAATGTCACAAAGTAACATTTCATTTCTATTTTCGCTGTAGGGGGTTGCAGTGCTATGTACTGTTGCAACACGCTGTGCTAATAACAAAAAAAGTCCTACATTTAGGGCTTATTTACACTACAATCTCTTTTCACTGTGTGTGCCTGCATGTGTGTTTTCAGTGCATTTACATGCGTCTGCGATGCATATTTTAAAAAAAGTCTTAATTTATTTCAATGCTTGTTGTCGTTACACTTTCATGTGCATTTTCGGTGCAGAAAAATGCAGCATGCTGTACCTTTGTGAAATGTAAATGAAGGCACTGCAATGGTGTAAACTAGGCTCATTGGAATACATTCTCTTGCATGTGCCTTTGTTCTGCGTTTGGGAACGCACTTGACTGCATCTGGTGTAAACAAGCCTCTACCATGGGTGCTCAACCTGTGCCCCCCCCCCCCCCCCTCCTCAGCTATTGTGCTACAAGTCCCATGAGGCATTGCAAAGCTGACAGTTACAAGCATAACTCTCAAAGGCATGATGGGACTTGTAGTCCTGCAACAGCTGGAGGGCCACAGGTTGAGCACCCATGCGTCTATCCCTTAGGATCACACTGTTGCGGCTCTGTGTGGGTGCGTTTGTGCAGGCACAGCAACCAATACTTTGGAATAGGCTGCTGTACCTGCAGGGCCGCCATCAGGGGGGTACAGCCAGTACTCCTGTATGGGGCCCCGGCACATAGGGGGGCCCGGACAGCAGGAAGATCGGTAGGGTGACAGCATACCTCCCAACCTGGGCAGGACTGTCCTGCTGTACAGAGGCTTTGTCCGGCATAATTCTGGTAATAAATGTTACCTTCTAGCTGCAGCAGTGGGAACATTTAGAACAGCCAGGGATTGGCTAACAAACCAGCTGGGTATGCACTATGCAGCCACAATGAGAGACTGCACCTGTCAAATTCACTCTGTGATGTCGGTAATGGGCAGGACTGCTACTCAGACCCGCCCCCTGTGTCAAGCAACACGTGCATAGGGAAGAAGGAGAAGGAAGATATGGCAGCCAGCAACAGAAAGGTATTTTAGAAAGGTAATCATGGGGAAGATGGGGGACCTTTGGGGAAGATGAGAGGTGTGTGTGTTGCAGAGGTTGTAGCAGCTGGGAAGAGGTGCAGTACAGAGGCATTTACGTACATTCGCTACTATGTACAGCTTGGTATGGCGCTACTCCCGATTTTTAACATTGGCCTCAATGGGAAATCTTGGTCACCTTGGTATAGCACTACTCCCGATTTTTAACATTGTCCTCAATGGAGAATCTTGGTCAACTTGGTATGGCACTGCTCCCTGTCTAACATTTGCATCTATGGGAAATCTTGGTCAGCTTAGTAAGGCACTACTCCCTATCTAGCACTCTCCTGAACCCTGTGCATAATGCACTCCAGAACCCTGCATTCTGTATCTAGCATTCTCCTGAACAATCCCTGACCCCTGCACTCTGTACGTAATGCATTCCTGACCCCTGCACTCTGTATGGGGATGGGGTTGTGAATTTGTGGAGGGATTTGGGGGGTTGCGCTGTGAGGGGTGATTGGGAGGGATTTCTGCTAGGAAGAGGGATTGGGGGAGATAATATAATTTTGATATTTTCGGTGGAAGGGGGGGGGGGACCCTGTCATGTAGGCTGTATGGGGCCCCAGGATTTCTAGCGGCAGCCCTGTGTACCTGCAGGAAACGATTCCGGAACCTTTTTCCAAAATGCAGCTGCAGCCACAAAGCGATTTTGCAGTTTCCCTCACCCTAAAACTTGCTGCGATTTATGCTGCGAGGATGGCACCCCTGTGTGTATGGTAGAGAGCAACATGTTTTGCCCAGGGGTGTGGGAATGTGTGTGATTTACATGTGCTCCCCCAATATTGGGACCTAAACTCTAGGCAAAATGTCCTTTGTCTGTGTTAGGCAATGCTGCTCCCATGGTATTTATAGCTTCCATGGTATTAGTGGCCTCCTTGGTGTTAGTGCCCCCATGATATTAGTGGCCTGCTCGGTGTTAGTGTCCCTATGATATTAGTGGCCTGCTCGGTGTTAGTGTCCCTATGATATTAGTGGCCTCCTTGGTGTTAGTGTCCCCATGATATTAGTGGCCTCTTTGGTGTTAGTGTCCCCATGATATTAGTGGCCTCTTTGGTGTTAGTGTCCCCATGATATTAGTGGCCTCTTTGGTGTTAGTGTCCCCATGATATTAGTGGCCTCCTTAGTATTATTGTCCCCATGATATTAGTGGCCTCCTTGGTGTTAGTGTCCCCATGATATTAGTGGCCTCCTTGGTATTATTGTCCCCATGATATAAGTGGCCTCCTTGGTGTTAGTGTCCCCATGATATTAGTGGCCTCCTTGGTGTTATTGTCCCCATGATATAAGTGGCCTCCTTGGTGTTAGTTTCCCCATGATATTAGTGGCCTCCTTGGTGTTAGTGTCCCCATGATATTAGTGGCCTCCTTGGTGTTAGTGTCCCCATGGTATTGGTGGTCTCCTTGGTGTTAGTTTCCCCATGATATTAGTGGCCTCCTTGGTGTTAGTGTCCCCATGGTATTGGTGGTCTCCTTGGTGTTAGTGGCCCCATGATATTAGTGGCCTCCTTTGTGTTTATTGCCCCCATGATATTAGTGGTCTCCTTGGTGTTAGTGTCCCCATGGTATTGGTGGTCTCCTTGGTGTTAGTGTCCCCATGATATTGGTGGTCTCCTTGGTGTTAGTGTCCCCATGGTATTGGTTGGTGCCCCCCCCCCCCCCCCCATGGCATATGTGACACACCAAGAGACAACAGATAAGAGAAGTCCATTGTTTGGTTTTCACCCTGTATTGTGTCACCCGGGTGGGTGATTTATGAGGAGCTGTACATGGCTGACTTCCGCGGTGTCACTTCCCTCTTCTCTAACCCACCGGGCACACTAGCTTTATAACCCATTCCCTCTCCCTGTCGCCCCTCGGTGACATTGCCTCCTCCATATCTCCCTCACACACTCTCTCCGCCGTCTTCCTTCCCCCTCTCCTCCCACCCTCGCGCTTTCCCGGCTCTCTTCTCGTGCACTTCAGCCGCAGAGCCGCAGTCTCGCGCCTGCCGGTTCAAACCGGCTTCTCTGACACCTGTCTCCTCCGCGTGCTTTGCTGCTGTTCAGCGACCAATCACTGGCCGTTCATTAATATCGAGCGGCCAATCCGGCTTCGGCGGGGGGCGGGTACTTCACGTCTGGAGCGCGCTTATTTGTTTGTTTCACCACAGTCAGAGGAGTGTGTCAGTGAGCCGGGCGGTCGTGCCGGGGAGGGAGGATGTTGTGTGAGAGGATGAGGCGCTGTCCCGGCCGGTCTCCATAATGATAGGATGTGCTGGCTGTACTGAGACAGACTGCACACAGAACGTACATTCATCTATACAAGAATAGGAAAATCCTTTTTAATTGCACTACATTTACACTAATTGCAGCAGTTACCTGTCCCACACTCCATGCTCATTTATATAAGCCAAGGATTCTGCTAATGGCTTCCAGATCCGTCTATTTACAATAATTAGGTTGAAAAACAAGAAATGTTTTCCATTTCTTCCAGAAAAAGAACTAGAACACTGAGGCAAGGTTTGCATTATCGCGCCCGGGAACGCACGTGTTTACGACGTGTGAGATAAATGCACTGCTTTTTATCAGAGTGCCAATAATTCTTACTAGCTTTACACATTCATCGGCAAAATGCCTGCGCCTTCACGTGTTGCAGATCCTTGCGGCGTGTTTAAAAAAAAAAAGGCTTCGGGGGAGCTTTCCTGTGTAGAATCACATGTATGTATAAGCGCTGCGTAAACTGTCGGCGTTATATAAATCTTATATAATAATAATATATATAAGCGATCGACCGATTATCAGCAAAGCCGATATATTGAGGACCGATATGCACTTTTCCCGATATATCGGAATTAGCCACCAAGATGGCCGATATTGCCAATATTTCAGAAAGTGCTGTACCGGAGTAATGCCTGCCGCTAGAGGCATCTCCCCGGTAACGGCGTCCATAGCCGACGGGCGGCTGTCTTGTAATGACAACCGATGCAGCTGAGAAGCCGCTCGGCTGTCATTCCAAGGAGCGGGAGGGGACGTTCCCCCCTCCCGCCGCCTTCCACGGCTCGCCCGGGTCTCCCGTCCCACCCGGAGACCCGGGCAACCAACCTGCATGGCCGCCAAACCCGATCGAAGCCACATTCGGCTCTGATTGGGTGTCCATGCAAAAACCTGGAAGTGATGTCATGACATCACTTCCATGTACTGGTGCCAGATTAAAAAAAATGATAGCATTCAAAACAGCCAAACTTGGCGTTTTGAATGCTTTTAAGTGCAGAGGAGGGGCTTGGGGTCTTTTAGACCCCCAGATCCCTTCACAAGAGTACCTGTTAAGTGATAAAAATAAAATTGATATTTGGCCGATACTGATATGCAATGACCAAAATATCGGTATCGGCAACAAAAAAACGATATCGGTCGATCACTAATATATATATATATATATATATATATATATATATACATACACAGTATCTCAGAAAAGTAAGTACACCCCTCACATTTTTTGTAAATATTTTATTATAACTTTTCATGTGACAACACCGAAGAAATTACACTTTGCTACAATGTACAGTAGTGAGTGTACAGCTTGTATAACAGTGTAAATTTACTGTCCCCTCAAAATAATTCAACACAATGCCATTAATATCTAAACCGCTGGCAACAAAAGTGAGTACACCCCCAAGTGACAATGTCCAAATTGGGCCCAAATAGCCATTTTCCCTCCCCGGTGTCATGTGACTCGTTAGTGTTACAAGGTCTCAGGTGTGAATGGGGAGCAGGTGTGTTACATTTGGTGTTATCGCTCTCACTCTCTCATACTGGAAGTTCAACATGGCACCTCATGGCAAAGAACTCTCTGAGGATCTGAAAAAAAAAAAATGTTGCTCTATATAAAGATGGCCTAGGCCAGTGATGGCGAACCTTGGCACCCCAGATGTTTCGGAACTACTTTTCCATGATGCTCATGCACTCTGCAGTGTAGTTGGGCATCATGGGAAATGTAGTTCCAAAACATCTGAGGTGCCAAGGTTCGCCATCACTGGCCTAGGCTATAAGAAGATTGCCAAGACCCTGAAACTGAGCTGCAGCATGGTGACCAAGACTGCATAAGCATGATCTGTCTGCTGATCCCGCTGAGCAGGCGAGCTCTGACACAGCCCGCTCTCCTCTATGGGCGGTCAAATGTAAGTGAACTGCCTGTCTGTTTACACCCAACTGCCATCTGAATCGATCCGTTAGATGGCTGGGGAACAGATCCCCCATCCATCTGTTTTTAGCAAATTGGACTGGATGTTGGCGGGTGTAAACGGACGCATGTCTGTCCATAGGGGTTAATAGGGGATCCAATTGGGTCCGCCTGAAAAACTGACAGGCGGATCCAATAGGTCCGCCCGTGTGAAAGGGGCCTTACAAAAAACTCTGCTATAGATCTTTCTTTCATGAATGGGAAGTTAAAAGAAGACCATCCCAAGCATTGCAGAAAACAACCTGTTCAGGACTAGTAGTCTAGTAAGCAGATTAGCTGCATTAGCAGAATGCTGGTGTTTCCAAACCTTTCTTGTTTACCCAGCAAAAGTTTCCTCTCATTGACAAATACAAAGAAAGAACTTTTAGATCTACAAGCTGTATTTCCTAATGTTTGATAAAACACGGAGAGTCCCGGTGTTATTAGGAAGGGTCAAAGCATTAATGTTTGTCACCTTGTAGATATGATGTTTTTACAGCAATAAACCAATCTCAGAATAGGAAGCACCTGAACCTAGCAAATAACGTCTGTGCCTTATCATGATCCATGATGTTTGTTGGCTCCTAGGAAGCTGTTGGGTTATTTGTTTTAGATTTGTTTCCATCCTACACCGTTCAATCTTTACCAAGAAATAGATCTTTGCTCCTCTTAACATGCAGGTGATAAGAATGAACCTGGTGACATCTTTCTTCTCCGGTTTAATGCTTTCCTATCAGGTTTGTGTGAAACGCATGTCCTGTAGTACAGCACAGAAGAGTTTGAAACTTTATCTGTGCCATCCTGTTCACTGACGCTCGCTTCCGTCGTTTCCTGTCTTATTTTTACAAAGACAGAAAGTGGAAATCTTCTCTTGTCGGGCCATAGATAATTAAAAAAACCCTTGCAGGCCCTCAAACCTTTCCCCATTCTGTCCAAAGCCAATACACATTTTAAATGGAGTTGGGCTGTAAAATGACAGTGGGGAATCAGATAGATTTTGAGGTCCCCAATTATGGTCTTGACTCCTTATAAGAGCCATATGTAACATTTGTTTTTTAGTTACTATGTACTAAGTATTGTTTGGGGCTCCAGCAGCTGGTCTGGGAGGCAGAGGTGAGTTAAAGAAGAATTCCAGAAAAAAAATGTTTCCTTCCCATGCAGTGGGGTTGTGCCCGCGCTGCATGGGTTAACTGGAGAGCGCAGATATACTTACCTAATCTGCACTACATGGGTTAACTGGAGAGCGCAGATATACTTACCTAATCTGCACTGCATGGGTTAACTGGAGAGCGCAGATATACTTACCTAATCTGCACTACATGGGTTAACTGGAGAGCGCAGATATACTTACCTAATCTGCACTGCATGGGTTAACTGGTGAGCGCAGATATACTTACCTAATCTGCACTGCATGGGTTAACTGGAGAGCGCAGATATACTTACCTAATCTGCACTGCATGGGTTAACTGGAGAGCGCAGATATACTTACCTAATCTGCACTGCATGGGTTAACTGGAGAGCGCAGATATACTTACCTAATCTGCACTGCATGGGTTAACTGGAGAGCGCAGATATACTTACCTAATCCGCTGATCCTCCAAGACAAAAACCGGTCCCTGCCGCTCTTGCCCCCCCCCCCCCTTACTCTAGCGGTCATGTGCATGGACTGTTCCTGGCGTCATCGCACCCATGGACCAGCTCTGGTTTGGATGTGAGGACAGCAGGAACAGTCCACCACTGGACGTGGGAGAGCGCTATTTTCCTAAGGATCAGGTAAGTATAGCCTTTCAGTGCACCCCTGAACAAAAAGAGCAGTTAACCCATGCAGTGCGGGCACAGCCCCACTACATGGGTGTTCTGCTATAAATACATTCAACTTATAATGACTTCTTTGCAGGGAACCTGCTTATTTTCCTGGTGAGAGAAAAGTACCAGATCACATTAAAGGGTAACTCCACTTTCGTGGGGGAAAAAATCAGCAAATAAAGAAAAAACAATATCATATATACAATTGGGACACAAATCATACTGTAATTGAATGTTATTAAAAATGACCTTTCCTTTTCAATCTGCAGCTGCTATAATTTTCTGAAAATGCTATGCAATATGGCTACCTGAAGCGGTTCTACACAGAATGTATACTGACCACACCCCAGAAACATCATTTGGCTCACCAATTTTCCCAGAAGTCTGCACTAAGATACAAGTCAGATTTCTGGCATCCCCTGCAACAAAAATGTAATTTTTGGTGAGATACTCCCAATAGGAACACATCTAAAGGGATGCAGGCCCAGCAGATTTCCTCATTAGAGCCCTGCAGCTGCACAGCTGATAGACAATTATGAAACCACTCCCATTTGACCCACTCAGCACAGAGTAACAAACAGTGATTTCTTCAGAATAACAAAAGGTAGGAATCTGCAACAAAGTTTAAAATCCCTGCAATGCACCTCTGTACAGGGGAATGGGGAATGTTTTTTTCTCAGTTACGGTTAAAGCCCCGGTTCACACTTATGCGATGCGGGAAGGCTGCGAATTCGCAGCCTGTTCCCGCATCGCAAACGTACCCCCGGCAGTTCACACTGCCATATGCGATACGCTGGGGGTGTCAATGTAATCTTAACGACACCCCCAGTTTGATCGCATATCGCAGTGCGATCTTGCAGTTCGCACAGGATCGGATCGCACAAGTGTGAACCGCTGTGCGATCCGATCCTGATGCGGCTGCAAAAAAGGGTCCTGTGCGTGTTTGCTGCGGGTGCGGTGCGAATTTAGCCATACAAAGTGTATGGCTAAACTCGCACCGCACAGCCGATCGCATGTAATGAAGGAGCAGTGCGCTCCGACATTACATGCGAACGCCGCAGCCGCATGAATGTGAACCGGCTCTAAAGCAGCCCTAGGCACTGCTCCGTGACGATGGCCTTTCATGCATGCACCACCATTCATTGTTGGGAACAGGCTACTCTACGCCTCATATGCAAAGCTAGAATTTGTGCAGCTATCAACTGAACCTGTAGAAAATTAGATGGTGGTTTTACCTGAAATATAGGGCAAAGTTGACAGGTCTCCATGGATCTAGCTTCCATCTGAAGCGGTTCCAGCTTCACTCTTAAGCTGGTCATACATGGCTCGAATTTTCAACTGATTCCTGTGAGTGAGCTGAAATCTGAGCTTTGGGTGGCCCTACCGACACAGCTCAACAAACTTTGACCTAAATCGAAGGAGTCATTTGGAAAATTCTGATTGCCGCCTATTAAATGCAGTCACTGTTTGGGTGTTCTGACTTTCTCGGGAGCAACAGCTGTCTGAATACAATAGCTGTAACTAGAGATTCCTCCATCCACGCCATTTACCGTGGATGGGAGAATCTATTGATTTAGCGTGAATGGGGGTGAGCAAGAAAAACCTTAACATGTATGGCTAACTTTTCACTGGAGCCAAAACAATCCGTCCTGTTATGAAACTGCTTTGTAATAGCTGTGCATTACTACAACTACTTTTCTTAACTACCAGCTAAAGTACAAAAGAAAACAAATTACTTTTTGTGATAGTTTTCTGGTTCAGCAATTTTATCAACGCTTCAACAGTAACTCATCATGCATTGCAGTGTTCGGAATAGATCCTAGCAGCAGTTATGTGTGAATCCTTCATTACTAGTACAAAACAATGGTTGAATTCTGACATAAAGATGTAATACTATTTTTAGAGCTTGACTTCTTAATTATTTCCTGGCTACAACAAGTTCTGATGACAATATGTTAAGAAATAGATTAATTCCCTGTTATGTTATTGTGGGGCTATGCAAATGAATACTTACCTAAACTCTGTTATAAAAAAGAGAGTATACAAGAAGAACTCTATTTGTAATACAAAGTATGCCAATATCTGGACTTCTTTGTCTTTTCTAAATATGTAACTAAAGAAATGGAAATGACTGTATATTACCTGTAGAAAAGTGACAAAATCCATGGTCACAGCGTCATACACTTTCATTTTAGAGCATAGGTGTCCAACCTGCAGCCCTCCAGCTTTTGCAGAACTACAGGGCCCATGAAGCATTGCTAGGAAAGTCCCATGAGGCATTGCAAGGCTGACAGTTGCAGGTGTTCCGTGAAAATTCCCTACTAACGTTACAGGTGTTCCGTGAAAAAACCATACCCATGAAAATTCCCTACCCTCGTCGCTTCCGCTGCACCTACGTCGCACCTACGTCATTGAACAGCTGAGGAGCTTACTAGTGCGCATGCTCGGAGGGTAGGGAATTTTCACGGTAGTGTTTTGTAACGTTAGACCGCATCAGCCGTTGCGGCGGTTACATTAAAACATCTCGGCTGCAACATGAGTCATCTCCGCTCCTACCCCTGTCACTTCCCTGATCTTGGCTACTAAATATAAAAGCGGCGGCGGGTCTATGAAAAAACCCGCCGCCGCTTTTACATTTAGTAGCCGAGATCAGGGAAGTGACAGGGGTAGGAGCGGACATGACTCATGTTGCAGCCGAGATGTTTTAATGTAACCGCCGCAACAGCTGATGCGGTCTAACGTTACAAAACACTACCGTGAAAATTCCATACCCTCCGAGCATGCGCACTAGTCGGCTCCTCAGCTGTTCAATGACGTATCCGGAGCTGTGAGCATGCGCACTGCTACGCTGCTCAGCTGTTCCATTACGTTTCTGACAGGAAGTGACGTGGGTATGGAATTTTCACGAGGTATGGTTTTCTAACGTTACAGGGACTCCCAAAGGCAAAGGCATGATGGAATTTGGCACCCAAAGGCAGAGGCATGATGGGACTTATAGTTCCGCAACAGCTGGAGGGCTGCAGGTTGGACACCCATGTTTTAGAGCATCATTGTAATAACAACACAAACAATAGTTATTTTTGACAATCCAGTACAAGCTTAGTTGAAAAATCTCCTTTCATGCTGTGTCTGCTGGTCATCCCTATAGCTTCTAGCTATATGAGGACTCATTCCGATGGCCTAATATAGGCGGACAGCAGCAAGAATCAGTGTATTGTTGCTGGGCTGACAGGTGGATGTGATCAGCCAAAGACAGGAAAGTGTAGAAATTGATGGCAGGCTGGCAAGCACCGCAGCTGTTCACATGTAACCACACATCCAATGGTTCATGGGGTTAAGGCTAGTACACACAAGCCAAATGTCGGGCACATTCGGTCCGTGGGTATTGGAGTCAAGCCGACAGAAGCTGGCCATTCAGTCGGCTTCTGTCGAAAGGGCATGACCGAAAAGTCTGCTGATCAGCTCCCAATCATAGCTCTCAGCCAATGACTGAGAGCGCTGACCCAAATGTTCTGACAGGGAGACCGTCCCCCTGTCAGAAGACAATAGAACGGCAAGGGGAGATAGCTGTACTAATGTTGGATAGTTAGTACAGCAGCTCCTCCTGAGCTGTCAGGTCTTTTTTTCGTTCAGCCCTGCTGGGTGGAATGAAAAAAAAATAAAAAAAACTGCTAGTGTGTACAAATCTTTAGGGACAGATGGGTTACCCTAGATCAGTGATGGCGAACCTTGGCACCCAAGATGTTTTGGAACTACATTTCCCACAAAGCTCATGCACTCTGCAGTGTAGGTGAGCATCATGGGAAATGTAGTTCCAAAACATCTGTGGTGCCAAGGTACGCCATTACTGCCCTAGATGCACACATTCTGTGCCGAGGGTCACTCATTTGTCCCTAGCCACATGTAACAATTGGATGTGCAAATATATGTAAACATATATCGTGGCACCTGTCATTGATTTTATATGGGTCTCCTGCCCGTGGCTGACTGCATCTACCTGTCAGCTCAACCGCAAGAATAGGCCGATGTTTGGCCCTTATCGACCACAAGAATGAGACCTGTATTGTGGATTGGAATATCAATGCACTTATTTCAAACATGGGCAGAGAGGTACATACATAGCGTGGGCTGGACCTGTATTTATAAGACTTCTACAAGAAATATTCCCATGAAATGCTGAGATTTCTGCAGAGTGACTCACACTAAAAGGTATTTCATAAAGGAAGGCAATGTATTTTATGACAGTTATATATGCTGAATGTCTACTTTGGACAATATAACCCTTGAAATCTGTAAAAACAGACTTATTGCCTGAGGCTTTACGTTCATTCAGATATATCTCTGAGATAAGTATAATGGGAACCTACAATATAAGTATTTCTCATTGACAAGGAGGACAACAGCAAACTGAAGCTACATCATTTTGACAGACAGATGTTTTCTAGTATAATGCTGTAGATTGTAATTGTGATTGTTATTTTTGGCTTGAAATAGGTTGGTAATATTCCATTTCTTGTTTTACAGAGTAACAGTTCCTAAAGAGAAGAAATAAGAATGGCACCTACACTGGCTACAGCGCATCGGCGCCGATGGTGGATGGCATGTACTGCAGTGGTTGAAAATCTTTTCTTCTCTGCAGTACTTTTGGGCTGGGGGTCCCTGCTCATTATGCTTAAATCTGAAGGATTCTACTCTTACCTGTGCCACTATCCAGGTATGAAATATTTAGAGCATTCATAGTAACATTCATCTATTATCTTTGTTTTTAGTGTTTTTGGATGATGTACGGTAAGCCAGTGATTTAATGGACAGGGAATGTGTGCCACTGGTGGTAATTGACCTTAGACTAAGCAAAGAACCACTTGTTTTGTGAATATGCTTACAATAGTGGTAACTGTCATTGAATACAGTTTCATTTTTAAAGTATCACTGAATCCACATCATAAAAAACTATCAATAAATGGTGTATTACATGCTGTTCATACTCACTCACTCACTCACTCACTCACTCACTCACTCACTCTCTCACTCACTCACTCACTCACTCACTATGAGATTCATTTTCTGTATTCTACAAAAGTTCTGGTTGATCCTGCTGTTCTCTATCTCGACCTTCTGTTCATGTCCCCAATGCAGCTAGGGATTTTGCAGAGCTGTTTTGACAACTCTGCACATGCTCAGTTTTCAGTGAGTTTCTATGCTGAGCATTTCCTCCCTATCACATCTGAGCAGCCCATGTGACTATAGAGGTACACATGTGGGCGTATAAACAGTGGGAAAAGACAGCCCACTTCCTCCCTCTTCCTCCATGTCCACTAACCAGCTAAACATAATGGGGGCTGGATGTTACATGTAGATTGATGGAGGATTCACCTCCCAGTTATTCTAAGACACAGGCTGGAGGGGCGTGACACAGCCTGTGACTGGCAGAAATCTGCCCACACCGTGTTATTGCCAAAAAAAAATAATAAAGATTTGATTATAAATAAATATTTGTATGACAATTTAAAACAGTTTATTGACAATTATTTATTTTTACTCTGTATTCCAAAGGCTGTTTTTTTATTTTTGAACATGCGACCAGAAGCAGAGGAGTAGAAGCTCTTCCTGCTTATGTTTCCCTGCAGACAGGTTGGGAAGAGCTGGGTCATGTGACAGCTGTATATCAATTAGGAAAAAAGTACTTAGATTTATTTTTTATTAAAATAATGACAGTGCTTTCATCCATGTACAGAAGGGACCATGTAATTTAAACAGTGTGTGTTTAGTATCACTTTAAAGCTGGTCTCTAGGTAAATAGCCAAATATACAGATACATTATATATACAGCTCTGCCACACAGCACATCCCTGTCTCCTGCAGTTCAGTTACACAGTTCTCCTATCAATCTTTAGTCTATGACTGGACTATTTAAGGAAAAATAGAACACTAATGAGTTCATTTCTTTGTCACTCTGCTATTCCCTCTTATCAGCATGCTCATAACAGTGTAGCACAACGATCCTTGTGCTGCTTTCCTCTTTCCCAGTCTAAACTCTGCTGTACAGTGGATTTCAAGATTCTGATACCATACTTGCATTAAAAATTCAATAATGTAGTAATGAATACAGAGCTGCTTTAACTTGTAATGCTATAAGTTTATATCTGCTTCGAATTTAGCTTTAAGTGCCGGTTTCCACTAGTGCGACTTGCTGTGCGACTTGACACATGTCAAGTCGCACAGCAAGTCAAAAGCCATTTGTTTCAATCTGGCCCGTTTTCACTACCGCGACTTCAGTTGCGGCGACTTCAAATGTAGTTTGTGCACTACTTTTGAGCCGACTTCAGTGCGACTTCCCTCTATAATGAGGGACAAGTCGCACTGAATGCCGCAAGCAACTTTCACTACGAAGTCACGCTAGAAGTAGCACGACTTCGTAGCCGCGGCAGTGGAAACAGAGCCTTAAAGAAAAGTCTGGAGAAATTTAAAAACAAACATACTCACCAATATAGATCAATGCTGCCACTCTGCCTGCCGACTCACATGACTGTTGATCGCTCAGTTCCATAGGTGTGCGCACAGGGTGTGCCAGATGTGCCCAGGCACACCCTAATAACCCTGTGCAGCACATATTCCCCCTACTGCCCTGACTCTCCTCCCTCTTACCCCCACAGCTCTTCTGGCTTCCCTCCTGTCCTCTCTAGCTAGCTGTTGCTGTGGGGATGTTTTAGGATGAGTGGGGAAAGGGGCCGGTAAATATATCATTTGCCGGCCCCCTCCCTTTCTGAATGAACATCTTAAGTGATCGGTAGTGTGTGTTTGAGCTTTGGTGTGCACACCCTAATGCATTAGGCTGCGCACACCTATGCTCAGTTCTCAGTCTTTACTGAACACAGAGCAGTGAATGCCAGTCATGGGCTTTCTGTTTTGCCCCTCCGGTGCTCACTGGAGTCCCGGGCTGTAGAGAGGGAGGGAGCAGCTGGCTCAGGCTCTCTGCGGCATGCTTTGTTTTTGATTTTTTTTCTGTAGAAATTTGAATATTATTGTCAAGTTTATTAAAGCGAACTTCACCCATAAAACAACTTATTTCCACCTGGCTCCTCCCCCTCCCTCTCCCACAATTAGCTATATGTATTTTTTTTTTTTGTAAGGGATTCTGACTATTTTTGTGCTGCAATTCTGCATTTCCTTTTTTCTCGCCTAGGCGAGAATGACACAGCACTAAACCCCCCCATTGACTCCTGAGATGTCCATGTTACATCCCAAAATATAGTTTTACCGATTGGCGTGTGAAGATTTGCTTTGGGATCCAGAAGACATCGGCAGTACATGTAGGTGTTTGTCACACCTGCATGCAGATTCTGCAGGTAGCAAGGTTCCAGTGACCAGCAGTTATTCACATATGCGGGAAACATCTGCAGTACATGTAGGTGTTTGCCACGAATGCATGCAGACTCTGCAGGTATCAAGGTTCCAGTGACAAGCCGTTATTCACATATGCGGGAAACCCCCACGCCTGCTCACATGTGTCACGGGTCTCTGTCAGGTCTTTAGCGCATTTCCAAAGATGAACATGCAGGGGAGCAGGGCTGGGCCAAAAGTAACTGAAGTTCCTCTGAAGTGGGGGAGAAGTGGTCTGCTTTAATGCTGGCTTTGAAATAACTATTCATTAATGCTGGCTTTAAAATAACTATTCATAGCTTGAGTCTTGATATATCTGACTAGTATCTGGTCTAATATGACATGTTCTTTCACTTAGATTCTAAGACATTTTAGGGAGATATTTCTAGATCAGTTGTCTAGAAGGATTATAGATGACAATAGGAACTGTGAGAAATATACATACCGTACATGCAGATCTAATTTCTGATAAATTCATCACCTGTGATTAAGCCCTTGTTCACATTGAGTACGGCTTTGAAATCGTGTGATTTCACCTGAGCTTCCTGCACAGATGTCTATTGAAGTCGCACCTGAAATCGCCAAAAGTAGAGTACTTTTTCAAATCGATGTGGCACCGCAAAGTCTGCGTTGCATCAATTTAAACACTGCCATTGCAGGTAATAGGATGCGACCTGTCGTGCAATTTGACCTGTCAAAACGCAAGACAGATTGCTCCAATGTGAACGGGGGGGGGGACGGGGGGCCAAGTCAGAATGTTCAGATACAGCTTCCTGTCCTTTTGACAAAGTGTTGCCTGATTTGACGTCAGTTCACAAGTTTGAAGAAAGCCTTTCCCCCACAAATGTACGCTTGTACATGCATCAGTTCCTTAATTAGATACCATAACTAGCAAATGCTGAGTTGTTCAGCGTCTGTTAATTTGTAATGTAATGAATTTAGTGGTAACTCCTTTGTAAGTGCAGCTATTTAAAATGTTTATCTCCAGTGACCGGAGCACAGAGCTGTGTGAAGATATCAAAGCTCAGTGCGGTTATAGAGACGCACATACAAATATAGACATCAGAACTTCAGATTTTGCTTTGTTAAAAGCCGGTTCTCCTTTGTTACCCACTTATGGACCAAGGCTATTTCTGACATGTTGTTAAAATCAGTATTTTTAGCTAGAAAATTACTTAGAAACATTATATATTTATTTTTTAGCAAAGACTAAGAATAAAATGGTGGTCATTGCAATATTTTTTGTCACGTGGTATTTGCGCAGCGGTCTTTCAAATGCATTTTTTTTTTTGGAAAAATATATATTTCACTGCATTTAAAAAACTAAACATTCAAGTAAGCCCAATTTTTTTTGTATATTGTGAAAGATTATGTCACGCCGGGGTAAAGAGATACCCAGCATGTTACATTTTAAAATTGTGCACACTCGTGGAATGTTGACAAACAACGGTACTTAAAAATCTCCATAGGCGTCGCGCTTTAAAATTTATTAACAGTTACCAGTTTCGAGTTACAGTTTGAGTCTTTTTTTAGAATTATTGCTCCCACTCTGGCGATCGTGGCAATACCTCACTATGGTTCTAACACCGTTTTCATTTGCGGGCGCGACTTACGTAAGCATTTTCTTTCGTGCGCAAGCTCACGGCGACGGGGGTGTCTATTTTTTTCCCCTATTTATTTTATTTAATTTTTTATTTTATGCACTGTTTTTAAAAAAAAAAAAAAAAATCTGATCACTTTTATTACTGTTGCAAGGAATGTAAACATCCCTTGTGACAGTAAGTCCCCGTTCACACTAAGGCGACCTGTGAGGCGACCTGGTCGCCTCACAGGTCGCCGTAGGTCGCCTTCCATAGGGGAGCTGCGGACCCGTTCTAAAAAGGACCGACACAAGTCGCTCCGACTTAGAAAAAGGGTCCGGAGCTCCTTTGGGGCGACCCGGCGCGACCGTCATAGACTTCAATGTTATGAAGTCCGTGGCGGCCGCTCCGAGGTCGCGGCGCGCTGCTCGCACCGCGACCTCGGAGGTCGCCCCCCCAAGTCGGATCGCCCCTGTGTGAACGGGGCTTAATAAGCAGTGAGAGGTACTCTTTAGGGTCTAAAAGACCCCTCCACTGCACTTCTAAGAATTAAAAATGCTGAAATCTGCATTTTTGAATACTGACAGTTTTTTAAATTCAGCGCTGTTAGCTGCAGAGTAAACCGGAAGTGGCGCCATGGCATTAACGACCCAAACAAAGCCGAATCCGGCTTTGTTTGGGACTCCAGAGCCATGGAAGGCGGCGGGAACATCCCCTCCAGCTCGCTGGGATAACGACTGAGCGACTCCTGTACCACATCGGCTGTTATCTTCTGAAAGTCGACCGCCATCTCTAAAGAACAGTCCTGGGATGATGCTTGCAGCTGATGTACAGGTACATCAATTCGTGGGAAATGGTTAAACACTGATCTAGTTGTGACATATTTCCTTCCAAGGAGTTTAATTTTAAACTCCACTTTTTGCAGAACCTTCTGTGCTGTAAAACAGAGAAGTTACCCTTCCCTTCTCTGATCCATTAGAAGTGACGAGTGACGACTGTGCACCTCATCTGACTTTTTTTATGCTTCCTCAGCATAAAGCTTAAATTCATTCTGAACTGATGGCTCTACTCCTTTTGCTATACAGAACAGATATCATGCTAGGGTGCATTTTATTAGATTTAAAAAAAATCCAATTTAATACATTTTTATGTTACGTACCACAAACACAAATATTATGAACACTGGATGAGAAAGAAATAACTCCAGCCTTCGTTTCAGAGTTGTACAGGCTTCTTCCTCTAAAATCGCTTATGCTTGCAATACACGTATAGAATTTTGGATGAGAATATTCGTATGAACATTTGTACAAAAATTCTTTGAACATTCGATGAATGGTCAATGTCGTTCGAAAAATTGTCCTTTGCTTTTAAAGGAATGTCATTTCTGATCGTACACTGCCCAAAAATTTGTCGATCAAGAAAAGTTTTCCTTCCTGCCCCTTCAAATTTTCCTGTCACGTCGAAAATGGACATCGATTTGACCCCACCAGCGATTAGAAAATCAAATTAATTTTCTTAAAACGAAAATTTCCAAACAAATCTATACGTGTATGGCCAGAATTACTCTCAATTCACTGCACACTAAGACCCCTTTCACACATACGGTCCGTTTGTCCGTTTTTTATCCATCCGTTGACAGATGAAAAACGGACATCAATGCATCTCTATGTAAAAACGGATGACAACGGATGATCATCCGTTTTCATCTGCTTCCGTCAATGTCCGTTTTTTTGGAACGGATGAATGCTCTATTTTTCATCCATGAAAAAAACGGATCGGACGAAAAACGGATGTAAACGGACAAACGGTCTGGTTTTTGCATTGGTAGTGGATGTAAAAGAAACGGATGAAAAACTGATACATTTTGACGTGACTGAACTGATGAACTGAACGGACTGTGAAAGGGGCCTAAGAGCTTTTCACAGTGTGCATTAGAAGCTGCAGCAAGTCAGATAGAGCCTGCCAGATTTTCTGCCTGGAGGATTCCAGTGTCATCTAGTTCTTTCATCGACCACCTTGACTGTCCCTGGCAAACCGCTTTCACTCATTGGATTTCGGTTATATCAGTCATCAAGGCTGAGAATATCATGTGGGTGTTACATGGGATGATATGCATGCAGGAAACATTGAACTGAATAGGATTGTTCAGTTGTCACATAGGTAGCACTCTAAATGACAGCTGTACAGGTTACTTGGATGGTATTACGCACAATATGACAAACCCACTCACTCGTTCTGACAATTCTGTTCAGAAATTTGTCTTTATTTAGAATAATTTCCAAGCTTTCCTAATGTTTCTTGAAAATGTATATAGTGATGAGATTTGACAGAACAATAAAAGTGACATTAAGATTGCCGTTCATGGCAGGTCTAATGACTGTGTGGTCATAGAATAGTTATTCTTGTACTGTTGGTTTGCAAATCTGTTTTTAGGCAGGGCATATCATATTAACCAGTTCTGGACCGGAAGATTTTCCCTCTTCATGACCAGGCCATTTTTTGTGATTCGGCACTGCATTACTTTAACTGACAATTGCGCTGTCATGCGACGATGTACCCAAATAAAATTGATTCCCTTCCCCCCCCCCCCCCCCCACAAATAGAGCTTTCTTCTGGTTGTATTTTATCACATCTGCAATTTTTATTTTTTGCGCTATAAACAAAAAAAAGAGCGACAATTCTGAAAAAAAAAAAAAAACCCAATATTTTTCACTTTCTGATATATAACATTCCCAATAAAAAAAAATTAATTTTTTCATAATTTTAAGCCAATTTGTATTCTGCTACATATTTTTGGTACAAAAAAAAATCCCAATAAGCGTATTTTAACAAAAGTTATCATAACACCAAGACCACACATACACATATACAAATAAAAGAATACATTACTATTTAATACAACACATTACATCACTTCCAAAGTTGTATACTGTTGTACGAGAATTTAGGGAATTTTAGTTACCTCTTCATTTTTGATTTCGATATGAGACTAGTATACTAAAACAAAAACGGATATTTTTAAGTCACTATTCCACGAGAGTGTGCACAATTTCAAACTGTAACATGTTAGGTATCTATTTACTCGGCGTTATTTCATCTTTCACAATATACAAAAAAATTGGGCTAACTTTACAGTTTAGTTTTTATAAATTCAGTGAAAAATACCATGTGACAAAAAAATATTGCAACGACCGCCATTTTATTCTCCAAAATCTTTGCTAAAAAATATACATATAATGTTTGGGGGTTCTAAGTAATTTTCTAGCAAAAAATACTGATTTTAACTTGTAAACAACATGTCAGAAATAGGCTTGGTCCCTAATGGCGCTTTTCCACTGCATAGAACCGAACGGTTCGGCTCGCTTTTGCGCTTTTTCACTGCATGGTACGGTGTTGGAACGGTACGGTATGGCGGCGCTTTTCCACTGCATAGAACCGAACGGTTCGGCTCGCTTTTGCACTGCATGGTACCGCATGGTACGGTGTTGGAACGGTTCGGTACAGTACGGCGACGCTTTTCCACTGCATGGAACCGAACGGTTCAACTCGCTTAAACAGTACCACCTCAGTTGTGGTTCCAAGAGGGCCGTACCGGTACCATATCCCACAATCCTTTGCATGCAGCCTTGACTGTTTGTTACTACTAGCTACTGATTGGTCAGAGAATCGTTGTTATCCCACCCACTTACTATTAGTGGAAAAGCAAACCGTACCGAACCATACCGAATCATTCCAACACTGTACCATGTGGTACCATGCAGTGGAAAACCAAACCGAGCCAAGCAGGGCCGAGTGGAGCTGAGCCGGTACTTGCCATATTTGGTTCAGATTTGAGTGGGCCTGGGGTATAGTAGAGCTGAAGCCATAAATCCAAAGTACAAGAATATTAGAACAACGAGTCCCAAGTGCTTGTAAGTGAAATTATCACACTGTACTTAGTGGACAATCACCCCCCACATCCAAACACACACACATGCTAACATTTCAGCAGAGTCCTTCTTTAAATGATAATTCTAAGCATGTATTTTGTATCTGAACTGTCGCCACTCACTGTTGCAGAAGCTGTCTGGTTTTAATCTGAGTCATTTGCTTTTGGAGAAGCCAGATGGATATTTTTTGCCTCAAGGGAATAGTACAAGGCTTAATCTGTCTTTGAGCTTTGCATTGCTCTGTTTACCAAGTGAAGCTTGTATTGGAAACATACCCATAGACATCACATGCTTCTCCAGTATTAGCTAGTTATATCCATCCATTGTGAGGATCATGTTGAATGTATAGGAGGCATCAGATGTTTAATATGCCACCTAAACTGGCTTTATTACCCAACAAAAATAACCTTTTTAGTATTGGAAAACTGAACATTTTTTCATTTATATTGATCGTTTATAAAATACTGTGGTAAATGTAGGCATTATTTTATTTTATTTTATCTTTTTTCCTTGTGAATTAAGATTTTTTAAATAAACATTTAATTTACCTTGTGAATTAAGATTTTTTAAATT
This sequence comes from Pelophylax lessonae, assembly GCF_965119305.1. NCBI lineage: Eukaryota > Metazoa > Chordata > Amphibia > Anura > Ranidae > Pelophylax > Pelophylax lessonae. Next base: position 151,890,725 of record NC_138769.1, on the reverse strand, counting down.
AACATTTAATTTGAGTGACTTTCTGTTCTCCATACATCAACATTCATGAAAGTTTGTCCAGTGGGAGCCATGTAGAACTAGATGTTCCTGAGGCCTCCTGCAAAACTGAACACCCATCCTCTCACAACTGGCAACATCTGGGAACACACACTGCAGTAATATTTATATTGGAGTCTGTTAATGGAATAGATGTTATTTCATAAGATAATCATTCAGGTATCTAGTACTGCACTATTGGCATTGTGTTTGAAAAAGAGAATGAGGTAAGGTGGGGGTCAGATCTGGTGTAATTATATAACAGGTCCTCCTTCAGCTAAAATCTGGCCATAGAGGGATCAAAATTCGTCCGGTTCAGCAGGGACTGACCAAATTTTGATCCATCTAGGACTGGTAGTCAATCTAATGATCAACTCTTCTCGAACGGGACTGCCTGAATTTTTTTGTTGAGTCAGCACATGCAGCCAATTGCACAGAACTCCGTAGCACCGTGGGGTGGATTCCTACATCTAACTTGCTTGGATGGGGGAATCCATTCAGTTTTTCGATCAGGCTGCTGGCTGATCAAAAGATCAGTACTCCATGTATGGCCAACGTTTATTAGCAGCTGTGTAGTTTGTGTAATTGACTGGGAACACATTTTATTCAATTCATAACTTAGAATAATTTGTATACTTCAAAGCTTTCTTTATGCTTTTGTCCAATCAATGATTTGCTATTGATCGTGCACATTTGATAACCATTATATCCTAAAATCTTCATGTGCGTTTGCCTTCTGTGCTTGCTACATTTTTACAATATAGACGATGCATGTCTTTGGGGTGAATGCCAACAAATGGGCAACATATGCGGGTGAATCTAGGCAACAGAAAAAGTCTAGATATACCTGCTTTTAAAAATGCATGAATGTGTAATGGCATCCATTTTTTGACTTGTCAAATCGTAAAAGGCAGCCAAAGTATTGCTAAGTATTGTACAGTATTGCTAAACTGCAATCATTCAAAGCAGATGGCTGTTATCCTCAGGCACCACTGTAAGATTTCTGTGTACTAATCATTGCCCAGTCCTTTTCTTCTTTTTTTTTTTTAATATGAGGAAACAATTGCTTTGTTTGTAAGTTTTTTTTGAAGCCATCCCCAGCCTTGGGAAACAGTCTTGGGGAATAATCATTCAACTGGGTTGACTTTTTTGAACCTATTGCCATTGTTTTCACAGACATAAGAGCAGGGTACCAATTGCAAGTATATACTGTACTTGCATAGTGCGTTTATCATTTTCAAAACATTCTAGAGGCAGAGTATGCCCTGATATTTCACAGTTGCTTCCTTGGCTTCCTCACTATGACAAAGTGACAGGGAAACTGCTGACATCTGTGCATTGTCCTTGTAAGCATGTTGTAAACATGTGAGCCTCCCTATGTGCAGGATCATGTGGGGTACACCATGATAAGAATGTATGCACTTGTATATTTATTTATCACAGGTACTTATATAGTCCCATCAATTACGTAGCACTTTATATATATATATATATATATATACACTATATTGTCAAAAGTATTGTGACTCCTGCCTTTATACACACATGAACTTTAATTGCATCCCAGTCTTTATCCAGAGGGTTCAGTATTGAGTTGGCCCACGGTTTGCAGCTATAACAGCTTCAACTCTTCGGGGAAGGCTGTCCACAGGATTTAGGAGCGTGTCTATGGGAATGTTTGACCGTTCTTCCAGAAGCGCATTTGTCAGGTCAGGCACTGATTTTTGGGCAAGAAGGCCTTGCTTGCAGTCTGTTCTCTAATTCATCCCAAAGGTGTTCTATTAGGTTGAGGTCGGGACTCAGGCCGGTCAAGTTTCTCCAACCCAAACTCGCTCCTCCGTTTCTGTATGGACCCTGCTTTGTGCATTGGTCCAAATCATTTGGTGGAGGAGGATTTTTGGCGGGGTGTTGTTTTTCAAGGGTTGGGCTTGGCCTCTTATTTCCAGTGAAGGGAACTCCTAAGACGTCAGAATACCAAGACATTTCAGACAATTTTTATGCTCCCGACTTTGTCGGAACAGTTTGGGGATGGCCCCTTACTGTTATAAAATGACAGCGCACAGTGCACAAAGCAAGGTCCATAAAGACATGGATGAGCCAGTTTGGGGTGGAGAAACTTGATTGTCCTGACCTCAAGATAGATCACCTTAGAGTGGAGACTGCAAACCAGGCCTTCTTGTCCAACATAACAAATGCGCTTCTGGAAGAATGGTCAAACATTCCCATGGACACACTCCTAAACCTTGTGAACAGCCTTCTTAGAAGAGTTGAAGCTGGTATAGCTGCAAAGGGTGGGCCAACTCAATATTGAACCTTATGGACTAATGGGCCATACACACTATAAGATTTTCTGAAGACCTTTTCCTTTAGACTTACCAAAACCATATAATATGAGGTCAAACCTAAACACTTTCAATTTGTATGCAATCTGGCAGGCCCTTGCACTACATAGAAAAGGTAAATCTGAAGGAAATCTAACCACAAAAGTTGGATAGTGTGTATCCAGCTTAAGACTGGGATGCCATTAACCACTTGCCGACTGCCCACAGTATATTTACTGCGGCAGTCAGCCCCTCACAGGCAAAGCGACGTAGGGCTACGTCGCTAGCCTGTGAGGCTCTAGGGGGCGAGCGTGCACCGCTGGAAGCGCGCTCTCGCCCCGCTCGTTCACGGACCCCCCCGCACGTGTGACCGGCGGACCCGATGTCCGCCGGCCACTCATAATCGTCCGTTACAGAGGGAGAAAGGCAGGCGGCTAATGTAAACAAAGCCACCGGTCATTCTCCCCTGTGTAAGAAAAGAGATCATACAGTCCTGCTATGTAGGATCGTATATCTCTGTTGTTACACAACAAGCCACATCCCTTCACAGTTAGAAGCACGCCCCTAGTGACACACTTAACCCCTCCTTCTCCAATAAAGTTAACCCCTTCCCTGCCAGTGTCATTTTTACAGTAACAGTGCATATGTATAGCACTGATTACTGTAGTAATATCACTGGTAACCCCAAAAGTGTCAAAAATGTCAGTCAAGGGTCCGATCTGTCCGCTGCAATGTCGCAGTCCTGTAAAAAAAAGTGGTTAAAGTTCAAGTTGCGTGTAAAGGCAGGCATCCCAATAATTTTGACAATATAGTGTATATTATACATTCACATCAGTCCCTGCCCTCAAGGAGCTTACAATCTAAGGTCCCTAACTTATATTCATACATACACATACTAGGGCCAATTTAGACAGGAGCCAATTAACCTACCAGCATGTTTTGTAGTGTGGGAGGAAACCGGAGTACTCAGAGGAAACCCACGCAGGCTCAGGGAGAACATGCAAACTCTGTATACTGTGGAGCAAATGTATGCATCTTGGCCCAAGTAAAAGGCCTTCACTAATGTGCATTACTTCCCCAAGGTTTTAGTGTTTTATTGAAAGTAGAAAACCACTTTAGGGGAACATTAAAGAAACTTTTTTATTTTTAAGTTTGTGTCAGAAGCAAACAGGTGTGTTATACAGTGGGTACGGAAAGTATTCAGACCCCCTTAAATTTTTCACTCTTTGTTATATTGCAGCCATTTGCTAAAATCATTTAAGTTCACTCTTCTTCCTCATGAATGTACACATAGCACCCCATACTGACAGAAAAACACAGAATTGTTGACATTGTTGCAGATTTATTAAAAAAGAAAAACTGAAATATCACATGGTACTAAGTATTCAGACCCTTTGCTCAGTATTTAGTAGAAGCCCCCTTTTGATCTAATACAGCCAGGAGTCTTTTTGGGAAAGATGCAACAAGTCTTTCACACCTGGATTTGGGGATCCTCTGCCATTCCTCCTTGCAGATCCTCTCCAGTTCTGTCAGGTTGGATGGTAAACGTTGGTGGACAGACATTTTTAGGTCTCTCCAGAGATGCTCAATTGGGTTTAAGTCAGGGCTCTGGCTGGGCCATTCAAGAACAGTCACGGAGTTGTTGTGAAGCCACTCCTTCGTTATTTTAGCTGTGTGCTTAGGGTCATTGTCTTGTTGGAAGGTAAACCTTCGGCCCGGTCTGAGGTCCAGAGCACTCTGGAGAAGGTTTTGTCCAGGATATCCCTGTACTTGGCCGCATTCATCTTTCCCTCGATTGCAACCAGTCGTCCTGTCCCTGCAGCTGAAAAACACCCCCACAGCATGATGCTGCCACCACCATGCTTCACTGTTGGGACTGTATTGGACAGGTGATGAGCAGTGTCTGGTTTTCTCCACACATACCGCTTAGAATTAAGGCCAAAAAGTTCTATTTTGGTCTCATCAGACCAGAGAATCTTATTTCTCACCATCTTGGAGTCCTTCAGGTGTTTTTTTAGCAAACTCCATGCAGGCTTTCATGTGTCTTACACTGAGGAGAGGCTTCCGTCGGGCCACTCTGCCATAAAGCCCCGACTGGTGGAGGGCTGCAGTGATGGTTGACTTTCTACAACTTTCTCCCATCTCCTGACTGCATCTCTGGAGCTCAGCCACAGTGATCTTTGGGTTCTTCTTTACCTCTCTCACCAAGGCTCTTCTCCCCCGATAGCTCAGTTTGGCCGGACGGCCAGCTCTAGGAAGGGTTCTGGTCGTCCCAAACGTCTTCCATTTGAGGATTATGGAGGCCACTGTGCTCTTAGGAACCTTAAGTGCAGCAGAAATCTTTTTGTAACCTTGGCCAGATCTGTGCCTTGCCACAATTCTGTCTCTGAGCTCTTCAGGCAGTTCCTTTGACCTCATGATTCTCATTTGCTCTGACATGCATTGTGATCTGGAAGGTCTTATATAGACAGGTGTGTGGCTTTCCTAATCAAGTCCAATCAGTATAATCAAACACAGCTGGACTCAAATGAAGGTGTAGAACCATCTCAAGGATGATCAGAAGAAATGGAAAGCACCTGAGTTAAATATATGAGTGTCACAGCAAAGGGTCTGAATACTTAGGACCATGTGATATTTCAGTTTTTCTTTTTTAATAAATCTGCAACAATGTCAACAATTCTGTGTTTTTCCGTCAGTATGGGGAGCTATGTGTACATTCATGAGGAAGAAGAACGAACTTAAATGATTTTAGCAAATGGCTGCAATATAACAAAGAGTGAAAAATTTAAGGGGGTCTGAATACTTTCCGTACCCACTGTATATATGCCATATAGTTCCTTATTTCCTATACCAGTTTGCAAAGCAGTATATTTAAATCCTTGTCTTTTTGGACAAGGTTTAACAAGCTGCCTAAAATGAACAAACTGTACATTTAGCACTTTTAGCTGGACCAGAAAATACTATGTTAACCATTTATACGTAATGTAATGTAATGCGTGTTGGAAAGTAACTTGTACAACTAATAATTTGCATGGCATTTAGAACTGCCAGCAGGTATAAGCCGTACGTACTGTGCAAACCTTTACACTCTGCCCCCTCATCAGATTATTTAATTAGCATTTGACTTTACTACAGGGACAGAGGGCAAGCACCTTTCTCCTTGCTTAGTAATACAGTTAAGTAAATCAGGCAACGCCTTGGTCATAATTTACTTTAAAAGCTGCTGCCACAGGCAAGAAATTAAGTAGATGTAGCATAAAAAATGAGATATGAAAGGAGGACTCTGATCACATCTGCATGTACTTCTGCTATCTTTGAATCTGTCCAGAAAGCGCATTTCAGCACTACAGGATCTGCCCTTTGGACTGTTAAGTAAATCTCGGCTGTATCTGCACAGCTCCCGGAACTGCTGAGTGTTGTCCTGAACTTTGGCTAGGAAAAAGCATACAGCCTGGTCTAAACCGCTGAGAATGTCAGCATGTGAAAACATGAATAAGCACATCAAACTTGCCTGGTCCTCCAGTGCTACTAACAAATACTAAAAAATAGATTGTCCCAATGTTTAAAATACGCAAAATGCACCAAAAATTCTCAACGGTCTAGGAAAAATCCGGATATAGAAAGAACATGGCAGAACTATACTTCCGACTGTAAAGGGCTATACACATGGGCGGAATATCGGGCATCGGCTGGTTTAATAGAAACCAGACAACATTCGGCCCGTGTTTACAGCAGCACGTCCGACAGAAGCTGGCCGAAGGGGCATGGTGAAAAAGGTCTGCTGATCGGCACCTGATCAGCGCTCTCAGCCAATAGCCGTCAGAAAACAATAGCACAGCAGGGGAGAACGCTGTACTAACATCACATAGTACAGCGGCTCCACCTGAGCGGTTCAGTTTTTTCATTCAGCCCGCTACTAGTGTGTACCAGGCTTAAGGCTGAGTGCAGTCCTAGAGACCTCTCTTTCAAGAATTAGGGATGCACCGATCCAACTTTTTTGGACCCGATACCTGGCGTTGTGAAATCGCCGATACCGGAACCGATCCGGAGCTACACACAAAGCAAGTGGCTGCAGTACAGAGCAAAGCCGCTGCTTCATGTGTACGGCTCCTCCATTCACAGGCGGAGTGCATCTGATATCACTCCGCCTGTGAGCCGGGACTACACAGGAAGTAGCGGCTCCCATCCCATACTACTACTACACCAAGTAAGGGATGGCTGAGCCATTATTAAGCAAAAACCGGATCGGCCAGTGGATCGGTCAATGTTACCGATCCCCCGATCCAGCTATAATGGCCATATCGGCGCCGATATCCGATCCAAATATCGGATCGGTGCATCCCTACCAAGAATAGTTCATATTCCCATCGCACACCTTCCTGGATATAGGCACATCAGTTGTGGGTGCGGCAGCGATCACCAGCTGGACACTGGATCTATCACAGATACATACATATTCCCCAGCACACCAAGGATCTTGCACAGCAGTCAGAAGAAACTTTTTATTGCAGAAGGATCACATCAGGATAGGTGCAACGTTTCGGAGTTACACAGGACCCCTTCGTCAGGCATGTGACAAAGGGGTCCTACGTTATGTGTAAAAAGAGGGGGGGTGGTTTTTGATATTCCAAGGAGGAACCAAGGGAAGCCAAGCCCAACTCAATAAAAGAAAAGGGACTTTAACGGGTGTAGAATGTACAGTAAGTGAGCATATTGAGACAACAAAATTATACTCTTAAAAACATATGAATTGAATACATATGCTTGGTTAGAAACCATAGACAGAGGTCACATATATATATATATATATATATATATATATATACATATATATATATATATATATATATATATATATATATAAATAACAAAGCCGCCATAGAAAGATAGAGCCATCCAAAGAGTAGTGATGGCCTTCTAATGGTCGATCAAGACAGCATGGGACTGACGCATTTCGCTGAACTTTTGTGTTCCAAAATGCTTCCTCAGAGACCCTTGACTTTTTGGCCAACACAGAAAATATAGTGGTTGAGCTAGGCAGCGCCCTACAGACATTATATGAATGATGAATGGATGATGAATTCCCAGCAATCACATACAAAAGAGGAGACCCACAGACATGTATCCAGGGTAATCCTCCTGGGGAGTGCTGAACCCCGTACACACGGCAATGTAATTCGTCCTTAAATAGACTCGCCAGCTCAATAGCAGGTGGATTAGGCACTAATTCTAGTCAAATAGTTAGCGAGTATAGAGGTGTCCCAGAAATGGAGAACCTGCCGCGATGGGGTCCTGCGTGACTCTGAAACAGTTCATCTATCCTGATGTGATGCTTTTGCAAAAAAAACCTCTCTTCCAAGAAGACATTGGTAGGTCCAGAGAACGACAGTAAGAATGTTAAAAGGGCTGAGGGATAAAACATATCAGGAGAGACTTGAGAACCTAATATGTACAGTCTGGAGGAAAGAAGAGAAAGGGGAGACATGCTTGAAACCTTTAAATACATCAGGGGGTGAATAACGTTCGGGAAGGGGGGGGGGGGCAGTATTTTAACTATGAAGCCAAGACCAAGAACACAGGCATATCACCTCAAACTAGCAGGGGGGGGGGGGTATGTTCAAAACTAATCCTAAAAAGTACTATTTTACTGAAAGAGTAGTTGATGCTTGAAATAGACTTCCAGTGGAGGAAATAGGTCAGTCAACAGTAAGTGGATTCAAAGATGCCAAGGACAAACATAGATCTATACTCAGAAAAAGAAGCCAAGCATAGGTGTGCACAGCCTATTGCATTAGAGTGTGCACACCAAAGCTCAAACACACACTACTGATCACTCACAATGTTCATTCAGAAAGGGAATGGGCTGTTAAATAATATATTTACCCACCCTTTTCTCCACTTATCCTAAAACATACCCACAGCAACAGCTGGCAGGAGAGGAGAGAAAGGAAGAAGGCAGAGCTGCAGGAGGAAGGGGGAGTGGGGAGGGGAGCCAGGGCAGTAGGGGAATCTGTGCTGCACAGGGTTATTAGGGTGTGCCTGGGCACACTCGGCACACCCTGTGCGCACGCCTATGAAGCCAAGACCAAGAACATGGAGACATCACCTCAAACTAGCAAGGGGGTACGTTCAAAACTAATCCTAAAAAGTACTATTTTACTGAAAGAGTAGTTGATGCTTGAAATAGACTTCCAGTGGAAGAAATAGGTCAGTCAACAGTACCCTGTTGTATGCCCTCCCAATGGAGATTACAAGTGCCCATGTCAGTTTATAGGCATGGTTTATCATTGTCTCTTTTAGGAAGCCATTCATGATGGGCATACTTCTCACTAATAACTGAGGAGCTCTTCCAAACACTGATGAATCATTTTAAAAAAATATATAGTTGTATGTTTTAATATGTCAGCTACGTACAGAGCGATTGGGTCAGTTTTATTATACTTTATAATACAGTAGGGAAATTTTACTTTGGTTATACTTTACTTAACATATAAGATGCTGACCTTCGAGATATCTGTATAAAAGAGCAGTGAAAGGTTTATGCCAACCCTAATCCTTGGGAAAGCATAATAGGATTATTTAATGAGACAATAACAACAGCAGTGAGGATGTCCGCAGTGTCATAACCCATTACAAAGGGATTTTGGTTTAGAGTAGCTCAGCTAGAGACAAATTCTGATTGTTAGAGGTTACTGTACTTTGCACCATTATGAGTGTTGTAAAGAAGCTAGTTTAAATGCATTTTAATGCAAAGGTAAGAGTATAGATGCATTCAGTTGTAGCATATCAACAGAAACAAAAGTGCCAACCCTTTTATCTGCAATTGTATAAAGAGAAGTAGAAAGCACCCTGTAAGTGCTAATGAAGAAAACTGCTTCCTTTGCACCAATACACCGCTATCTGTACGGTACTCTATTGGTGCTTTTCCACTGCATGGTACGGCTCGGTTTGGCGCTTTTCCACTGCATGGTACGGCTCGGTTTGGTGCTTTTCCACTGCATGGTACGTGTTAGAACGGTTTGCTACAGTGGCGCTTTTCCACTACATGGTACGGCTCGGTACGGCTCGCTTAAACAGTATAACCTCGGTTGGGGTTCCAAGCGTGCCGTACCTATACCATATCCCACAATCCTTTGCATGCAGCCTTGATTGTTTGTCACTACTAGCCACTGATTGGTCAGAGAATCATTGTAATCCCACCCACTTACTACTTTAGTGGAAAAGCAAACCGAGCCGAGTAGAGCCTATACAGTGCTGAAACGTGCCAACTCGTACCACGCAGTGGAAAAGCAAACTGAGCCGAGCTGGGCCAAGCAGTGCCGAGTGGAGCCGAGCCGGTACTTGCAGTGGAAAAGTGCCATATGTGTACTGCACATTTCAGTAAATTCTGGATAGTAGATCAGGTAGCGGAGTTACAGTAACTTGCATAATACTGTATATCAGCGATCCTCAAACTATGGCCCTCCAGCTGTTGCAGAACTACACATCCCATGAGGCATCGTAAAACTCTGACATTCACGGACATGACTAGGCATGATGGGAATTGTAGTTCCTGAACAACTGGAGGGCCATAGTTTGAAGACCCCTGCTGTATATCATGAACACACAATTACACACCCTACTCCCTACACCAGGGGTGTCAAACTCAAATTCATTGCAGGCCGCATCAGCGTTATGGTTGCCCTCAAAGGGCCAGTTATATCTGTAGGATTAGATGTCCAGAGCACCCCACGCCCCCTTACACCCTTACATGAGATGTCAAGAGCCCCCACCATCAGAAGTCAAGAGTCACCCACCCTTCCTTACATCACAATGCACCCCCTTACCTTGTGCTGCTACCAGGAAGAAAATGCGGGTGGATCTGGGAAGAAGTGCAGGGTCTGGAGGAGAACCAGAGGAGGGCTGGAGTCCGCTTCCAGAGTCTGCAGAGGCAAGGTGGTGTTGCGGCTGCATGGAGAGGTGCAGGATCTGTAGGAGGAGTTCTGCCCTCCTCTCTGCTGTAGACTGCTGAGAAGGGAGGGGGTGGTGAAAGACGAGCCTTTCTGCCGCTGCACAGAGGAGTGCAGGATCTGGCAAAGGTGTTCTGTCCTCTCTGCTGCCGACTACAGAGACAAGGTGGGGGCAGAGACAAGGGGTGCTGCAGCTGCAGGAGAAGTGCGAGGGCCACATGAAATGGCCTGGGGGGGGCCGCATTTGGCCCACGGGCCTTGTGTTGGACACCTGTGCCCTACACAAAGGACACACACATCAGTCTATGCTTGGTGGGTTTGCATGATGTTACCCTTTAGTAGCATTCCTGGATTTTCACCTGTGGAAGCTTTAAAGATGAACTCCACTAATTCAGCCACTTTGTAAACTATTCTGGATTACTAAGGGTTAAAGTGATTGCAAAACGATCACCTTGTAAAACAACTCATTCAGTTTAAAATAGAAATGAAAGGCAAAACATTTTTGTATAAATATAAAAATACAATACAAAGACCTTTTATCCATTTTTTATAAGTGATCACATTCTCTCTATTCTCAGCTGCATAAGAGCTGGGAGGAGGAGAAGCAGCAGTCCAGTGAGCTTCCCAGTGAATAGCTGTGCAGCAGGGTTGTGTCAGGACACGTGTGATCATTGAAGGAGAGCACACTGAGTTCCCAGCATAGCTAAGGAACTGACCACGGTGTGTTCTGCTTGGTGTGGTCAGTTTTTAATAGGAAAGCAGAGGGACTGGCAAGAACACCAGGGATATCACACAAAGGAAGCAATACAAAGAGAACAGGATACTTTCTCATACAAATACATGGTACAGCAGGCACATATCAGGACTATGAAGTGTTGGGGTAACCGATGCTTTAAGTCCAAGGAGGTGCTTGCCACCTTGTGGACTTATCGCTTTCATTTACAATTGACATTTTTACAGCATGCCGAGAGCATATCTATCTATATACTTCTGGCGCTCCAGCGCTGGACCTTCTGATTTCACCAGTTGCTTGCGTACCTGCTCTTCCTGAAGTTTGCTGCAGGCAGCCTGTAGTGGGGATCTTCCCATAGCTCTGCTCTTGCTCAGGCTATGTGCAGCCCGGTGATGATGGCACCACCACTTTACAAGGTAATTTCTGGGTTTGCAAATGCATATTGTGCACACAAAGTGCATTTATACGCTTTGTGTCTTTTGAGTAAAAGCTAAAGTAGAAGTTTTTGTGCCTGGAGTTCACCTTTAAAAAGTAAGTTTCCGAAAGGAAAATGGACTTTGCTCTTAAGAAGTCATTTTACTGCTTTATAATGTAATAATTGCTTCTAAGAATTTTGCATTGCTCACAAGCGGAGATAAGAAGTGTGTAAGCAGGATAGTCTTTTTATACCTACAGATACTAATGATCATATAATCCTTACTTTTTGTTTCTGTTGCTTTTTATTCAGCAGCGTCTTTTGAAGCTGTTGGCTAGCTGCCCCGATAACCTTAGGTAATAGTACACCAAGTTAAAAAAAAAAAGTCTGCTCATAGCAGAAATACACTATTATCAGCATTTGCGGTACAATAAACTGTTGAGTCATAAGAACTGAGGGTGGGTGTCTTTTTTTTCTCTTCTGTGAGGGCAAGGTTTAAGTGATTGCAAACCCTCACCCTTTAAAACAGGGATCCTCAAACTACGGCCCTCCAGCTGTTGCGGAACTACACATCCCATGAGGCATTGTAAAACTCTGACATGCCCAGACATGACTAGGGATGATGGGAATAGTAGTTCCTGAACAACTGGAGGGCCATAGTTTGAAGACCCCTGCTTTAAAACAACCCATTCAGTTTAAAATAGAAATGAAAGACAAAATATTTGTGTATAGAAATAAACAATACTTGTTTTTTTTCCATTTTTTTTTATAAGTGATTACATTCACTCTGTTCTCCTCTGCATAAGAGCTGGGGGAGAAGAAACAGCAGCACACTAATCTTCCCAATGAATGGCTGTGCAGGGGGGTGGTCGGTGTCAGGACACGTCTGATCATTGGAGGAGAGGACAATGAATTCCCAGGATAGCTAGAGAACTGACCACGACGTGTTCTGCTGATTGGAGAAGTCAGTTTTTAATAATAAAATAGAGTGCTCGGAGGGAACACCAGGGATTTCACATAATGAAGCAATACAAAGAGAACGGGATACTTTCTTATATAAGTACATGGTACAGCAGGCACATATCAGGAATGTGAAATGTTCGGTTTACATACTCTTTATTATGCTTCAATATTCAACAAGTGATTATATTACGATCCCAACGCTGCTCTTTTTTGGCTGCTCCCAACAGCCTCACATTAATTCATGTCACCCAGGGTCTCATTTTCTGTTATTTGCAAGTCAGTTGCATGTAGTTCTGTACCTAGGATACTTGTTCCCATATATTATGTCAGAATAATAAAGTTTTGAACAATATTATTCGTTTGGGGGTAGGGCTCCAACTGCCATTTTTTTGGCACCAACAAGACAGTTTTGCAGACGTATAATTGATTTTTTATTTTAGGTCTGCATTAAACATACATTTGTAGAATATGGCGCTGCTTTTTGGGACTAGTTTATAAGACCAAAGAACATGTTGCACAGTAAAATCCGTTGGACAATCAGATTACACAGAATAATTAGAATAACATTTTCATTGGTGTAACTCCAGCAAATTATACTCTGCAATGCGTACTAGCTCATTATGCCTTTGTCTTTACAGGGTTTTTTTTTCACATTTTTTTTCAGCGGGTTCACGTCCTCTTTAATGACCAGGCCGATTTTTTTCGATTCGGCACTGCATTACTTTAACTGACAATTGCGCGATTGTGCAACGCTTTACCCAAATAAAATTGATGTCCATCTTTTTCCCACAATCAGAGCTTTCTTTTGGTAGTATTTGATTTACCTGTGCGATTTTTTATTTTTTGCGCTATAAACAAAGAGTGATAATTCTGGAAAAAAAAAACTATATTTTTTTACTTTTTTTTTATTATTTTAGGCAAATTTGTATTCTGCCACATATTTTTGGTAAACAAAATCCTCCCAATAGGTGTATATTGATTGGTTTGCGCAAAAGTTATCATGTCTACAAACTAAGATTTATGTAATTTTTATTTATTTTTATTTTTTACTAGTAATGACAGCAATCAGTGATTTTTAGTGCCGGTTCACACTAGGGCGACCTGTGAGGCGACCTGGTCGCCTCACAGGTCGCCGCAGGTCGCCTCCCATAGGGAAGCTGCGGACCCGTTCTAATAGGAGCGACACAAGAACGGCACCTAGAAAAAGGGTCCGGAGCTTCTTTGGGGCGACCCGGAGGCGACCGCCATAGACTTCAATGTTATGAAGTCCGTGGCGGCTGCTCCGAGGTCGCGGCGCGCTGCTCGCACCGCAACCTCGGAGGTCGCGGTGCGAAGTAGCGTCGCTGCAGTGTGAACCGGCACTAAGGGGGACTGCGATATTGTGGCAGACAGATCAAAATACCAACTGACATTCTTGACACTTTTGGGGGGACCAGTGACATTACTACATTAATCAGTGCTAAAAATATACACTGCTACTGTACTAATGACACTGGCAAGAAAGGGCTTAAAACCAGGGGTGATCAAAGGGTTAAATGTGTCCATAGGGGGTGCTTTCTAACTGTGTGGGGCATGAGCTTATGGAGTGAACACAGGGACCTGTGTTCCTAAATTAGAGGCATGCAGGAGCCCTGTGTTCATTGCTGTCAGAACAGCAATCTTCTGTGTTTACAACAGCAGACCGCCGTTCTGTCTCCACGGGGGAGCGATCACGGGTGCCCGGCGGCAATCGAGGCGGGACCCATAGAGCAGCTTCCCCTGCGCCCTCACTCGCGGTCCCATGAAGCGATGTACAGGTATGTCGTTTCGTGGGAATGAGCTGACCTGTCGCAGTATATGTACAGCGGCTGGTTGGCAAGTAGTTAAAATTATTATGTAGAAGAGCTTCCACTAGGATTGGTCTGTTTAAAGCGGAGTTCCACCCTAAAATCGCTCTGCAATTAATTTTAAAGGTAAGTATTTATCTTTATTCTATAACTGTAATTACCTGTAATGTGGGGTTAGTGTTAGGGTAATTGGGGATAGCTTAGGATTAGGGGGTATTTTTAGGTAAAAAATGTGTATGTGGCCGGAACTCCGCTTTAACCACTTGCCGACCGCCGCATGACTATTTACTGCGGCAGTCAGCCGCTCCTGGGCAAACCGACCTAGGGCTACGTCACTCGCCCAGGAGCCTGTAGGGGCGAGCGCGTGCCGATGTCCGCTGGCCACTCGCGATCTCCCGCAGGAGAGGGAGAAAGGCAGACGGCTGATGTAAACAAAGCCGTCTGTCATTCTCCCTGGTGTAAGTGCAGAGACTATACGATCCTGCTATGTAGGATCGTATGTCTCTGTGGTTACATCACAAGCCACGCCCCCCCCCACAGTTAGAATCACGCCCCTAGGGATACATTTAACCCACTGATCACCAATAAAGTTAACACCTTCCCTGCCAGTGTCATTTTTACAGTAACAGTGCATATTATACTGTAATGTCACTGGTACTCCCAAAAGTGTCAAAAATGTCAGTTAGGGGTCTGATCTGTCCGCCACAATGCCGCAGTCACGTAAAAAATCGCAGATCGCCGCCATTACTAGTTAAAATAAAAAACAATAAAAATGACATAAATCTTTCCCGTAGTTAGTAAACGCAATAACTTTTGTGCAAACCAATCAAAATACGCTTATTGCAATTTTTTTTTTTACCAAAAATATGTAGCAGAAAACAAATTGGCCTAAAATGTTAAAAAATTTTGATTTTTATTTTTTTTTGAGAATTTTAAAAATATTGTTATTTTTTCAAAATTGTCACACTTTTTTGTTTATAGCGCAAAAAATAAAAATCACACAGGTGATCAAATACCACCAAAAGAAAGCTCTGTTTGTGGGGAAAATTTCATTTGGGTACAGCGTCGCATGACCACGCAATTGTCCGTTAAAGTCACGCAGTGCCGAATCGCAAAAAAGGGCCTGGTCTTTGAGCAGCCAAATCCTCCGGGGCTAAAGTGGTTAATTCTTGTTACTTGTGGACTTTAACCCACCTAGTATAATAGAAGAAGATCTCAAAATTAGGCAATGTTTGCACTTGTATAGCAAATGAGGCATATCATTACAGCATTTCATTCCTACCTCTGCATATTAGCTTTGCAGGCCAGATGTAGATTTAATTTTATTAACAATATTTAATATGATGCATAATTCATGTTAACACTTTTCTTATTATGATCCGTACAGATTCTGTGGGTAGACGGGCTCTGTGCTGTTACATTTTCAAGGATTGCTGTGTATTATCTCTGGGGTGTATCTGAGATACGTCTCCTAAAGAGGTGCAAAGCATCCACACCCTGCAGTGTTATCTGTGAAGAAGCAAAGGCCAATTCATAATCAGCAGCAGGAAGCGCACACTCTGAGGGCCATTCATTTGGGTTTGTTCTCATTTAGTAATGAATGAATGGAAATAATGCTCTTTTGTATTATCCAGGGAGTAAGGCTGGCCATACACTATACAATTTTCTTATTCCATTTCCTTTAGATTTACCTTAAACTATGTAGTGCAAGGGCCTACCTGACTGCATACAAATTGAAAGTGTTTAGGTTTAACCCTATATTACATGGTTTTGGTAAATCTAAAGGAAAGTTGAACAAGAAAATTGTATAGTGTATGGCCAGCCTAACACTACACCTATCAAAGGTGAATGCTCCCCTATTGGAATAGAAACTCATGGAAACTGCTTGCATTCAAAGATGGCAAATAGACGGTGGTTGTTAATGGAATACTGACATCATATCCACAATGATGGGCTCAACAGTTGGTGCTTTTTGTTTTTTTTTAACCAGTTCTGGACCGGAAGGATTTGCCCCCTAAAGC
Organism: Pelophylax lessonae; assembly: GCF_965119305.1. NCBI lineage: Eukaryota > Metazoa > Chordata > Amphibia > Anura > Ranidae > Pelophylax > Pelophylax lessonae. The sequence goes on along the minus strand of NC_138769.1, from coordinate 151,874,461 downwards.
GGTTGTATACTCAGTAAAAAAATGCAAAAAAAGAAAAAAACCTGCAGGACAAAGGCATAATGAGCTAGTATGCATCGCATACTAGCTCATTATGAAATACCTTAAAACAAAGCCCCAACATGGTCGCCTGGACAACGCTAATGGCACTGTCATGTTGCCTCGGCTTCTTTTCCTGGTTCTATGGTTCCGGCGCTGTGAGTGGCTGGAGCCGCGATGACATCACTCCCGCGCATGTGCGCTGGAGTTTCACTTTCCGGCAAGGAGCTCTGAAGGTCCGCCGGACCTTCAGAGCGCATGCGCCGCTGAAGTCAGCGGATGCATGCAGGGCGAATATCTCCTAAACCGTGCAGGTTTAGGAGATATTAATTATACCTACAGGTAAGCTTTATTATAGGCTTACCTATAGATAAAAGTCAGATAGTGGAGTATACTACCGCTTTAATGAGCAGGCCATTTTTTTGCGATTCAGGACTTCGTTACTTTAACGGACAATTGCGCGGTCTTACGTGGCTGTACCAAAATAAAATTGATGTCCTTTTTTTCCCCACAAATAGAGCTTTCTTTTGGTGGTATTTGATCACCTGTGCGATTTTTTTTTTTTTTTTTGTGCTATAAACAAAAGATGAGCGACAATTCTGGAAAAAAAACAATATTTTGCACATTCTGCTATATAACATTCCCCAAAAAGATTTTTTTTAAAACAACATTTTTCATCCTTTTAAGCCAAATTTGTATTCTGCTACATATTTTTGGTAAAAAAAAAAAACAATAAGTGTATTTTGATTGGTTTGGGCAAAAGTTATCGCATCTACAAATTAGGGGAAATATTTATGTCATTTATATTGCTTTTTTTTTTTTTTACTACAGTAGTAATGGCGGCGATCTGCGATTTTTAGCGGAACTGCAACATTGCGGCGGACAGATCAGACCCCTAACTAAAAAAAAAGTGTATTTTAATTGGTTTGTGCAAAAGTTATAGCGTTTACAACTACGGGATAGATTTTTGGACTTTTTATTTATTTTTTTATTAGTGATGGCGGCGATCATCATTTTTTAGCGGGACTGCGACATTGCGGCGGACAGATCAGACCCCTAACTGACATTTTTTTACACTTTTGGGGGGGGACCAGTGACATTACTACAGTAATCAGTGCTAAAAATATGCACTGTTACTGTAATAATGGCACTGGCAGGGAAGGGGTTAACACAGTGGGTGATCAAGGGGTTAACATAGAGACCAGTGATCCTATACAGAAGGATCACAGGCCCTCTGTGATCATTCCAGAGAGAAAAACAGTCAGCTGTGTTTACAACAGCTGCCCGTCCTTCTCTCTCAGCGGGGAGCGATCGCGGGTGCCTGGCGGGAATCGCGGCCACCGGCCCCATGCATCGGCTTCCCCGCTGCCGAGTGGGGGCGGGAGCACGCTGCCACCAGCGCGCCCTCCCCCCCTAGCACAGGTGCGCAACCAGCGTAGTGCTACATCAGTTCGCGCAGGAGGGGCTGCGCGCCGCTGTAAAACTGCGGCGGGCGGTCCTTAAGTGGTTAAAGGACATCTTATTTTTCTTTACAATGCAGTTTTTATGTTACCCCTGCATTTAATGCTAGACAATGAAAACAGATGCTGTAATATTTGGTACACAATTACAGTGCTAATCTGATTAGTAATTTACAGTAAAGCCTGGTACACACTATTTGTTTTTTTTCCGTTCAACCCGCTGGAAAAAAAACTGTTAGCTCTGGTTGGAGCAGCTGTACTAATGATCCAACTTTAGTACAGCGACCTCCCCCGCTGAGCTATTGTGTTCTGACAGGGGGGACGCCCCCCCATCAGAATACCCTGATCAGCGCTCTCAGCTATTGGCTCAAAACGCTCAGACCCCTTGCTGAAGAAGTCACAGCCCTGAGCACCGACGTAACGCATACAGGGGGGCGGAGCCGTGCTGCAGACGTCACATCCTCTCCTCTCGCATGGAGACACCGCTGTTTGACATGCTCAAATACATCTAGTGATTTGTGAGTACCCTACTTTTGAATAAACGTCTGCTTGATCAGTTTAAAACAGAGAGCACTCGGTTCTGTCTGTTTTTTGTTCCCCTCTATACCTGTGCTATGGACGTATGAGCTATATGATCCTGGACTCTCCTGTATACATCGTTTTGCTGGCTTTATATTACCACCACAGGGGACTGCTGTGTCTGACCCTGGGTGACTCCTGGGTCAGATATTGAGGTGAGAGGCTTGCACTTCTGGTGGTGGATTTTCACAGTCAAGGAGGTGTTTTGGAATTTATTGATCACAGCACATTTTTTCATACGTGGACTCTGTTTATTATTTACCCGAAGGGGCTTATTCATCACTATTGTCACCTATTTGGATCACATGGGCGTTTTTCAAATTTTTTATGTTGATAAGTTTCATTGTATCACTTGTGTACATTTATGATTTAGCGCAACGCATTTATTTAATTTGTTTACTTGTTTGTGTAGTGGGATCACAATTAGGCTACGTTCACATGTTAGCGTAGCGGACCGCGGGCAGAATCACCGCGGTTCCGCCCGCGATCCAGAAAACATTGCAAATCGCGGGACGCCTGTGCGTTGCCATTGATTTGCAATGGCACCCCAAACGCTGTGCGATTTCCGCCTGCCGAATCGCGGTAACATCGCGCAAACAAAATCGTGGGTCGCATGATGCCAAAAAAAGGTACAAGAGCTTCTTTGGGGCGTCATGCGACCGGCGATTTTGTTTGCGCGATGTTACCGCGATTCGGCAGGCGGAAATCGCGGCAACATTGCACAGCGTTTGGGGTGCCATTGCAAATCAACGGCAACGCACAGGCATCCCGCGATTTGCAATGATTTCCGGATCACGGGCAGATTTGCGGTAATTCTCCCCGCGGTCCGCTACGCTAACATGTGAACGTAGCCTTAGTGTTTGCAGCTTTATCACATTATATTTATATTTTTTGCTTATTATTGCGCTGATAGATTTTCACATTTCTGTCACAGAACCTCCCCCCACAGTGAGCAAGCATACTTAGGCATACATTAACCCCTTTGATCACCCCCAGTGTTAACCCCTTCCCTGCCAGTGTCATTTATACAGTAACAGTGCATAATATTTAGCACTGATTACTGTATTAATGTCACTGGTCCCCAAAAAGTGTCAAAAATGTCAGTTAGGGGCCCTATCTGTCCGCCGCAATGTCGCAGTCCCGCTAAAAAACGCTGATTGCCGCCATTACTAATAAAAACAAAAAAAAATAAATAAAAAGTCCAAAAATCTATCCCGTAGTTTGTAAACGCTATAACTTTTTAAAAAAAGTCCCTGAACGCAACTGCCTGCAAATGACTGTAAACGACCTGGTGTACATGGACAGATAAGATAAAATGTAGATGGGTTCAGGGGCTTCTGAAAAAAACGCCCAACTGCTCCTAAACGGCCATTTCCAGCGTCCCGTGTACATGGACCCTAACTAGCTTTTAGCCGCGTTTTGACCTTTTTAAACATTTTTTACATTATGTGGGGTGTTTTTACTGTAAAAACGCCCAAAAGCGATTACGCCAAAAAACGCCTATAAACGCTAGTCATTAACGCAGTTAAAAGTACGTTTTTACTTTTTCCTGGCAGCAGCAATGGCGTTTTTTTAAATATCCTGTGTGCAGTGCATAAGACCTTAGGGGTATCATTCATCTTTAAGCCCCCTTTCACACGTATGCGACCTAATAGTTGCGTGATTTTGCCATGATTTTGATTGGACTTGAAGCAAGGCCTCTGTCTATGGAACTAATTTGAAGTCGCACAGATATGAACGGTACTCATTGGAAATCATGGAGTATGACTTTTCATGCAACTTTGCAGTCCCAAATCACATGACAAGTCGCATAAGTGTGAAAGGGGCCTAAAGGTTACGGATAAGTTTTAAGGGGTAAGGTGAGGAATGAAGTCCTCACTAAGGGAGTAAGTTAATGTTAGGAAATGGCTAGATGTTAAGAGTTAGAAGTTATTTGATTTTTTTTAGGGACTCTTTAAGGGGTCCCTCTTCAGCTGCGCCATGTCTACCGCAGTGCCTGAGACAGGACCCTCTCCTACCTATGTCTCGGACTGACCATGCTGGACACTGCTATGTGCTTGGAAGCTGTAGGCCGTTATACTATATGGCCTCACCCAGAAAGTAATAATACTCATGAACAGGGCCGCTGATAGGGGGGGACCACCAGCCCTCTTGTAGGGGGCCCTAGCACACAGAGGGGCTCACACAGAGAGGGGGATTAATGATGGACAACAAATACAGAAATCTTCCTCCAGCACCTGAATCTGATCTGTCCCTCTCCCTGCTATCAGCTTTTATCTGTTGAGAAAGAGACAGTTGTCCCTCACTAATCCCCCTCCCTTGTGTGTGCCCCCCCCCCCCCTCCCAGCACTTATCTCTGCTCAGGAGTTTATTTGTAAATTGTAACTTTGTTTCTCTCTCTCTGTCTCTCTCTCACTGAGCTCCAACTGCACAGCCTGTATATTTTTCTCATCTCATCTTCTTTTTTATTTAACATAGTTTTTTTTTTTTTTAGATTTAGCAGGAATTATGCGAGTTGTGATATATTTGTGTCTGATAATAGTTATTTTGTTGTAATTTTAGCTAAATATATCTTTAATATTTTCTTGGAGGGGGGGGGGGGGGGGCCTGCCAGGTAGTCTGTACGGGCCCCCGCGATTTCTAACAGCAGCCCTGCTCATGAATACTGATAACTGAGCAGACGTGTTATTTTATCTGATTAATGCATGCACAGACAATTTTATAGATGACAGATTATTTTAGAAAAGTTTGAAAGAAGATTTACACAAATTTGCAGTTTAAAAATCAGGAAGCTGCCAAGAAAAGTGAACATAGTGGGTGCAGATTATTGTTTACCACAAGGCCTCCTGAAGTTGGCAGCACCTTGAACAATGAAGTTCTTCTGTGCTGATTGTATATGTGTGTCAGTCTCTTATAGTTATAGGCAGTGTGTTATGGAACCTTGCACTGCAGGTGGCTTCCTGCTTACTCATCTGAAGACAAAGCCAGTGTGATCTGAGCTTCTCATGCTGGTGTCTAAATTCTGCAGATCACTATCTGTATTCCTATTACTATCAGAACTGATTTCTTTGATTAATTACACTGGAGTAGGTGCTGGTTCACACATATGCGATGTGGGAACCCTGCGAATCCACTGCGGGTTCCTGCATCGCACTCGACTTGCAGGCAGTTCACACTGCCATATGCGAATCGTTGGGGGCGTCAATACAAAGTTAACGACACCCCAGATCAGTTCACATATCGCAGTGCGAATTGTCAATTCGGACACTAATCAGATCGCATAGGTGTGATCCGATTCTGGTGCGGACCAAAAACAGGGTCCTGTGCGACTTTGGTCATATGTGATGCAAATTCAGCCATTCAATCTGTAATGGCTGAATTCGCAATGCACAGACATTGCATGTGATTTGCAGAGCAGTGCGCTGCGAATCACATGCGATCACATGCGATGTCTGACATTGCATATGTGTGAACCGGCACTAAAAGGAGAGGAAGAAAGAATTCCGCCGTTGCTCCCATTATGCATTGTACAGTATATACTGTATATGGCTACAACCAATCTTTTCTGATTATGCAGAGGGCTGTTTGCATAAGTTGGGTATGTTGGAAATTGTGCCCTAGGATAATTAAAGATGGCATTGATTTATTAACTGTTGATGTATTGGAGAAGAGATCAGTTAATCAGAAATAGTTGTCAACACTAGAATATAATTTCCAGGGGCACCTTGCTGCCGAATCATTTTATTTTGGCTCAACATGAAAATGTAAAGAATCTCAAGCCAGACTTTATGGCATGTTTATTAAATTAAAAATCTGAATTATTTCTATAAATTTTAACTTAAAGCGGAACTCCACCCAAAAGGGGAAGCTCCGCTTGTTTGCACACTCCCCCCTCCACTGCCATATTTGGCACTTTTTGGAGGGAGGGGGGAACAGGTACCTGGTTTGACAGGTACTTGCTCCCACTTCCTGGTAAGATGGCCACACAGCGATCTAGGTAATTTCCATCCCCACCTCCTTCCTACCGCTGCCTTCTGGGACACACAGAGGTCCCAGTAGATGGCAGGACCATTCAGGAAGCACAGCAAGGCTTCACTCTCTGTTTCCCTTACTACAGTTGATGAATTGGCTAGGGGTGCCGACATCCTGAGATTCCTGGACAGGTAAGTATTCTTATATTAAAAGTCAGAAGCTACAGCAGTGCAACCTGACTAACTATGTTACTATGTCCCCTGCTGTGCTATTGTGTTCTTACAGGGGGACCCCCCCCCCCACTTGTGAAGCGATCAGACATAAATCACTCTCTGTACTTTGGATTGAGGCTATTACACACTATAGAGGGCTATGCTTTGTTCATTTTTTCATTTCAGAGGCATGGGCGTCCGCAGAACTTTTTTCAGGGGGGGGGGGGGGGCATCATTTTTGGTCACCCATGCTCTGCCCCTTTTCAAAAATGTCATGAAGGGGAGGGGCTTAGTCATTATACTTATTTTGAGTATTTATTTTTAAAGAGCAAACACCAGAATTTATTTTTAAAGCATTTTTAACCTGAAAAAAATGTATCCTGTTCCCTTAAAGCATGTTATACAGCACAGTGCTTTGCTGTGTAATTTGGCCCCTTCTATCACCTAAAATACCTGGCTGATCCTGCCTGGCTATGTCCTCCCCTCTGTAAACTGACCACGGTATTCCATGGCTGCTGAGCCCTGACACTGTGGTCAGTTTACGTGCCTCTGTCATCCTCAGCCCTCCTGTCCTCCTCTGTCCTCCCCCCCCCCCCTCTCTCCCTGCCTATCTGCTCCTGTGTCAGTGCCCGCCCTCCCCTCCTGCTGCTGTAGTTTAATTTAAAGTTTTATATCCTGTCTACAGTCTGTTTAATAATCCTGTGTGCCCCTGTGTCTGTGTTTTATAAAAATAACAAGTTTTCAGAGCACCACTCGCCGCTCACGTGACCCACCGCCTCTCTTCTCCTCTCCCCCTCCCCTCCTCCTCCCCTCCTGACTGACATCAGTGAGAAATCCTCGGCCCTGCCCACTGCAGGCAGCTGTCAGACGGGGAGAGGAGAGAGCTGACGGGTCACGTTATCGGTGCTCGGCCCTCTGAAAACTGGTAAAGAAAGGCTTATTTTTTTAAAACACATACACAGACGCACAGGCACACAGACACACGGGCAAACAGGATTATTAAACAGACCAGACAGGATGGTATAAAATGGCTTAACAACCACATGAAAGGGGAAGTTGAGATTCCAGGGGGGGGCATTTGCCCCCCCTTGCCCCTACCTGCGGATGCCCATGTTCAGAGGTCAGATCCGCCTGTCATTTTTTTTTGGCGGGTCTGAATGGGCGCCCCATGCATCCCTATGGGGCATCGGATGTCAGCGGAGACATGTCCGCTGACATCCAATCCGTCAAAACAGGATGGATGGATACCCTATTTTCCATCCGTCTGGCGGATCGGATCGGATGAGAACAGACAGACGGTCCGTTCCCATCCGATTCCCCCATAGACATAAATGGGGACCTGACAGCTGTTTTTTTCGCACACAGCACGGAGACACAGCTGTCATCCGCCTGCTCAGCGGGGAAACGGCGGATCGATCCCCAGCTGAGAAAAACGCAGTCCACCTGGCGGACTCCGTGTGTGAGGCTCCGTTTCCACTATCGCGGCTACGAAGTCATGCTACTTCTAGCGTGACTTCGTAGTGAAAGTTGTTTGCGGCTTTCAGTGCGACTTGTCCCTCATTATAGAAGGAAGTCGCACTGAAGTCTCCCCAAAAGTAGTGCACAAACTACTTTTGAAGTCGCCGCAACTCAAGTCGCGGCAGTGAAAACGGGCCAAATTGAAATGAATGGCTTTTGACTTGCTGTGCGACTTGACATGTGTCAAGTCGCACAACAAGTCGCAATAGTGGAAACGAAGCCTGAAAGAGCCCTAAGGGTTTGTATATTTCAGCACCTAAAGAAATCCTTGTACGCAGCCTTACCAGTCATCTTGGTTTTCAAACCTGTTTTTTAAACCACTAGTTATCAGTTAGGAATTTACTTTACCCTGCCTTGTGTTAAACCTGAACTGTAGTGATGTAGACCTTATAAGGTATTATTGTGGTTATTACAAACAACATTTGTATTGCCTGCAAACAGTGGGCCATGAAATGTCAGCCTTTCAGTTTGTTCACTACTTCTACTCTGCAGTACAGTTTACACTTTTCTTTTCCTTTTTTTCGTCCTAGTAGTTTTCTGTTATTATAGGGAAGGTCATATTTTAAAATATTCCTATACACAATTTTAAAACTAACTATGGTTACAAATTAACTAGTTGATCATAATCAGAGAAGACGAAAGCCATTATGCTGTGTGCACATGGGCTTGGAATTTTTCTGCCATCATAATTTATGTTGTTTTAGCCAAGTAAGTGCTGTTGGAAACATTTGTCTTTCTGACCAGTAATTCTAAGAATGAGGCTTAGCCTCCCATATGTATACCACTTGGTTATTCAACTTACTCACTTGTCTTTTGAGCGTGCTTAGCTTGTGATGTGTTCCCTATTTCTGTAATTCCTTAAACAAAATAAATTATAAATTGGTGAAGCATTCTTTGTAGGTGTTCCTGTAATCAGGAACCCCGACCACACTCAAAACAGGTCCATCCAGAGACGTCCACAGTGTTGTAGTATGCCTTCCTGTTCCTAATAATGGGAGCAATCTCCATGATAACTAGTTAATGGTAGGCCTTAAAGCGGTTGTAAACCTAAAAAAAAAAAAAAAACCTGCAAGACAAAGGCATAATGAGCTAGTATGCATCGCATACTAGTTCATTATGAATTACTTACCTTAGCCCTGACACGGACCCCCAGACACCGCTGTGGGAGCTGACATGATCCCTCGGCGTCTCTTCCGGGTTCGGCGGATGACGTCACTCGCGCACATACGCGTGGGAGCCATTTTCTGGCAACTTCCCGGCAAGGGAAACTGAAGGTCCGCCGGACCTTCAGAGCGCATGCGCCGCTCGCGTGAGCGGCTGCATATACTGCAAATATCTCCTAAACCGTGCCGGTTTAGGAGATAATAATTGTACCTACAGGTAAGCCTTATTATAGGCTTACCTGTAGTTAAAAGTGGAAAAAAGCAGAGTATACTACCGCTTTAACTGAAAATACCATACCTCCCAACTTTTTGGGATGGGAAGGAAGGACACCTATTAGCAAAAGTATGTAGGCATAGGACAAACCCCATGCCACAACCCCCTAAATGAGATTTAAAAAAAAAAATAAAAAAAAATTGTTAGTTAAGCCCATAAGTGCTCTTTTTTACCACTACTATTCCTTTATATTGGCTTTTGACATTTAAGAAATGCAGCAATTTAGAAATTGGACGAAAGGTTTAGCACTGTTAAACACTTTTTAAAAGATACAAAGTGCATTTTATATACAACTATATAGATCAGACCAAAATGAGGGACAAATGAGGAGGAAAGAGGGACAGAGGGACTTTGTTCCAAATCAGGGACAGTCCCTCGAAATCAGGGACAGTTTTGAGCAATGAAAATAGCAGTAGGCACAGTGCAGCTTATGCCCACTATGGTGGCCACACTAAATCAGGGCTCATGCACACAGACATATATGGCCAGATAGCTTAAAGTGGTTGTAAACCTCAAAAATGAAAAAGGAATAAAAAATATCCTTCTATAAAATGTACTTGCCTGTCACTTCTGAAAAGCTATGCCAACACTTGACAATCTGAGAGATTGCCCTACCCCCCTCACCCACACAGAACGTTATGACAGGCTGAGCGGTGCATGTTTTCCTATTAGACTGTATAGAGGGGGTGTGTTCTTTCCCTCCACTCAGGTCTCAGAGTACACTCAGCTCTCTGTGTTGTATGTCAAATCAAATTTCCACCCCCTGCCTTCGGGAGCTGAGAAATGTGAAAAATGTAAAATATGTGCTTTAGGTGGCTGAGAGGAGAAAGTGCTGCAGATAAACAGTCAGGTACAACATGTAGGAGGATTTGTTTAATTGCCATGTATCACATGAGGTTAGTCACTTCAGTGGGTATATGTAAAACATTCCTTTTTAGGACTATAAGTAAGGCTTTACAACCGCTTTAAATTTTGGTGCATTTCCCCACCTGCCCACAGGTGCTACACACAGCCACCTATAGAAGTCAATGGCCGTACGTGGCATTACAAAACAGCCAGTTTGGCTGTTTTGAATGCTGTCTTTTTTTTAATCTGGCGCCATATGTGTGTAAGGGTGATTATGCAGATTTTTGCATCCAGAGTTGTAATCTTAAAAATGTTATACAAGTCGTTTTCCTCAGGTCTTTTAACAGTTATAGAGATGGGCTCAGGCATATTTGGGATCCTATCCCCAACCCATCCTGCCTGGAAGCCGACACTGCAGACCTCCAATCACAGGCAGTGAGACATTTCCAGCTGCACAGACTGGGAAATGTCTCGATGCCTGTGATTAGCGGTGTGCAGTGACGGCTTCATGGCGGGATCGGGCAAATGGGTTGAGACTACGGTCCCGAACACTCCTGAGCAAATCTTTAGATGGTTATCTCATTTGAATGACATTGATTTTGGTGTGCGAGTGAAGTGACAGCCAACATTAGTTAAGTATCTTAGTAGAAAGAGATTTAATCACCCAAAGGTATGGTAGTGCTCAAAGGTATGTTTCACCTAATCTCAGTCATTTTCATGTTTTGAGCTATGTGCCATCTTACACGTTGATAGACTTACATATTTCTTTTAATAGCTAAGTGAATTTTGTCATGTTTGTTTAACACCAGCATAGTTTTCTTAGTTAAAGGAATGCATCTTCAACTATCATGTGTTATTAAAGGGAAACTGAACAAAAAATGGAAATCACAGAAAGTGACTGATCCTGAACTGCGTGGCCTGAATAGTTTTATAAATGTGGGAGCAGGACTGTGGTAGAGGGCAAAATTAAATCACTGTTTTGCAAATGGCCTAGAGATAGGCAGTATTACAAAGACAAGAGCTAAATGACTGTACAATAGTGATCGACCGATATCGGTTTTTCGTTGCTGATACCGATGCATATTGGTATCGGCCGATATGCGCTGATATTTTCGTACATTTAAAAAAATATTTTTTCTTGACAGGTACTCTTTTGGAGGGATCTGGGGGTCTAAAAGACCCCAAACCCATCCTCTGCACTTAAAAGCATTCAAAACGCCAAGTTTGGCTGTTTTGAACGCTGTCATTTTTTTAATCTGGCGCCAGACAGTACCCGGAAGTGATGTCATGACATCACTTTCGGGTTTTTGCATGGAGACCCAATCAGAGCCAAATGCGGCTTTGATCGAGTCTTCGGCGGCCGTGCAGGCTGGTTGCCCAGGTTTCCCGGTGGGACGGGAGACCCGAGAGAGCCGCGGAAGGCGACAGAAGCGGGGGGATGTCCCCTCCCGCTCCTTGTAATGACAGCCGAGCGGCTTCTTGGCTGCATCGGTTGTCATTACAAGCCAGCCGACCCTCGGCTATGGACCCCGAAACCGGGTTGATTCCTCTAGCTGAAGGCATCACTCCGGTACAAGCACTTTCCCGAAATATCGGCAATATCAGTAACCTCCGGGGCCGATTCCGATATATCAGGGAAAGTGCATATCGGCCCTCGAAATATCGGCTTTGCTTTGCTTTATGATAATTGGTCGATCCCTACTGTACAGGGCTTTGATCATGTTTACTTAATTAACCAACAATAAAACGGCGCAATAATACAATTGATTTGACAATCATATAGTATTAATTAATCATGTGCAAAATATAGTGCAAAAAAATCTCGAAAGTGCAATAGTGCTTAAACAATTTGTCCATAAACCGAGCAAATCCTTAAAAGTGCAATAGTGCTAAAAAAAAAAAAAAAAAAGTCCATAAATAGTGCAATTATGCTTGGTAATAAAAAGTGCTTCAAACCAATCAGGCGGTGCCGGGTGCTTCCCTCCCCTCAGCTATTTCAGTCTGGGGGTCAGATATGCTTGAAACTTGTGAGATGAAAAGCAAATCCACTTGGTGTTGGCACTCAGTCACTGTAAAACGCCTTGTACCGAATCTTAGCAGCTCAAAAAAAACCAGACAGCCCACATAGTGAAGTCCATAGAGACGAATATTTAATAGCGCATAAAATCATTTACTTACAAGAAATTCCATGTTTGATCAGCATGTAGAAAAACGGCATGTAGAAACAAACACACAGCACTTCCGGGAACGCTGACCAGTGTGCGTTCCACGGATAAGACTTCCCAGGGGAGGACTGGGTCAGGGGGCAGGGGGGCAATTGCCGCCCGGGCCGCTCTGATGTCCTGTAAAAAGGCTGCACTGCTTCTGCCACAGACATGCCTAAAGGATTCCTGGTGAAGAGAAGTAAAAAGTCCTCACTGCTGACCTACTGAGCTTGGGTTGAAGATGAGGAAAGAGCGCAGACCTCCCTCCCCAGCATGGATGGTGTAACTGTGTCTGAGCAGGGGTCCCACTGGAGACTCTCCTCCCCTGGCCAGTCCCAATCGAGCTGTCCTAGCTCCCCCCAACCGCCCCCTGCTGGCCAGGTTGGGAACCTTGATTCAGCTGGTGAGTAGAGAGCCTTGGAGCTGGGCTTCAGCCTGGAATTGGGGGCAGGAGGAGAACGGGAAGAGGGAGAGTGGGAGGGGGGCTGAGTCACTGCACCATGGGCCTCTGGTTTGTATGAAAGTTGCCAGTCTGCCCCTGAGACTTCCTGTTATACAGGAGGGGAGTGAAGAACCCGGCACCGCCTGATTGATTTGAAGCACTCCAGCACTTTTTTGAGGCACTTTAAGCACTTTTTATTACTAAGCATAATTGCACTATTTATGGACTTTTTTTTAGCACTATTGCACTTTTAAGAAATTGCACAGTTTATGGACAAATTGTTTAAGCAATATTGAACTTTCGAGATTTGTTTGCACTATATTTTGCACAAGATTTTTTTGCACTATATTTTACACATTATTAATTAACACTATATGATTGTCAATTGTATTATTGCAAGCGCTGTTTTATTGTTGGTTATTTATTTCTGAGGTTTTACTTAGCGAACAACAGCGGCATTTCTAATTAATGTTTAAACTTTTAATAATTTTTTACTTTCTTTGTCATTTTCAACACTTACACTTAGCCCGGGTTTAATAATTATTTAGATCTACATGTTTACTTAATGTTTCCTGGCAAAACAGCATGTCCTGTTCACTTTCCTAGTTCAGCCTGTTCCTAAATTGATCCCTTTCCACCTGAACAGCATCATTTAGGCCACACCTTAGATTGCATCATGTTTAACTTCTAAGCCAATGCACGATGTTGCCTCATCAAGCGTTGTCTGGCATTGATTTACTCTGCTTTTATATGGGTCAGCATCTGTGTATACTGAACAGGCTTGTAAACAGAATGTGAACTGATGCTTTCTACTTGTAAGGTGTCATTCACATGGGTGTACTTAAGGCGGAACAAAACTACATCTGAGCACCACAAACTAAAAACACTATTTAATTAATTATTTTTTTTTTTTTTTTTCAAAATAAACTCACCCATCCATTTCTGTCACTATGATTTATTTTGCTGGGAAATCACTTTTAAAAACACCCTTCCAGCATTTCTGGCCTAGGGCAGATGAAAAATGTAGCAATTTTTTCCTAGAATCCATTTGCCCTTAGGCCAGGCCTGCTTGCAGAACATCCTTCTTGCATTTCTGGCCAGGGCCATCTTGAGTAAGGGCAGATGAAAAATGTAGCATTTACTTCCTGGAATCCAGTTGCCCTTAGGCCAGGCCTTCTTGCAGGAGGGTCTGCTTAGCTAAGACCCCCCCCCCCTCATCGAAGACTCCTGGGATATATGATATCGTTTGCCTAGGAAGTAGCTGAAGAAATGTGAAAAAAAAATAAAAATACACGTAATTTTAATATACTTTCATATATATTTACTAATACTAGCAGCATAAGGATGAAAAATAGTAAATGTTAATTGAGAGAGTTGAGTTTCACTTTAAGCTTACACCAGTGTGATGGCCGTGTTTCCTCGCATTGAATGCACTGGTGTTCAATGCATCCATGTGCTGACAGTCTTATTCATGTCAATTGAGACACAGTTTGACATCCATGTGTGTGCGCATGCATGTCCCCGAACAAACATCGGTGGATTTACTCAGGGCTGCTGTTAGAAATCGCGGGGCCCCATACAGACTACCTGGCAGGGCCCCCCCAAGAAAAAAATTAAAGATATATTTAGCTAAAATTACAACAAAATCACTATTAGCTGACACAAATATAACATAACTCACATAATGCCTGCTAAATCTAAAAAAAAAAAAAACTATGTTAAATAAAAATGAAGATGGGATGAGAAAAATATACAGGCTGGGCAGTTGGAGCTCAGTGATCAAAGAGACAGAGAGAGAGAAACAAAGTTACAAATAAACTCCTGAGTAGAGATAACATTAGAGCCAGTGCTGGGAGGGGGGCCCACACAGGAAGGGGGGATTAGTGAGGGACAACTGTCTCTTTCTCAGCAGATAAAACCTGATAGCAGGGCGAGGGACAGATCAGATTCAGGTGCTGGAGGAAGATTTCTGTATTTGTTGTCCATCACTAATCCCCCTCTCTGTGTGGGCCCCTCTGTGTGCTCGGGCCCCCTACAAGAGGGCTGGTGGTCCCCCCCTATCAGCGGCCCTGGATTTACTAAAACTGGAGAGTGCAAAATCTGATGCAGCTCTGCAGAGAAACCAATCGGCTTTCAGGTTTTTTTTTTTTGTCAAAGCTCAACCTCGTCCAATCAGATAATGCTTTGCATTGATTTAGAAAAATGCATGGTGTTCTCGAGTGGTTGTCGTGGCTAGTGGACCTCTGGTTACTATGCAGAAGGACAGTCTCTGTAGTAGTCTGGGGCTACTAGAGTAATTTGCAGCTTCCACAGAGACTGAGCAGGTATGCCTACTAATACTGTGCCAAGCTGGTCCAATGTAATATGCAAAATATATCATCCCCGGAATTCAGCTTAAAGTGACACTAATTGATATCCTTTTTTTCTGTTTTTCTTGTTGTTATTCTGTCTCTCTCACTGTTAAAATAAACCTACCATTAAAATTATAGACGGATCATTTATTTGTCAGTGGGCAAACGTCCAAAATTGGCAGGGGATCAAATACTTTTTTCCCCCTCACTGTATAATACAATATACATCCCATAGTCCCTAGTCCATCTTGGGAGTACGGATGGGCTCAGGCGTGTTCAGGACTTAGTCCCAACCCACCTGAGCAATCCTGGCAGGAAGCCGTCACTGCACACCACCAATCATAGGCAGTTAGGCATTTCCCAGCCCACAGCTGCACATACACACACCCTGACTAGGCTGCGCATGATTGGCAATGTGCAGTGACCAGTGCTGTATCTTGGCCTTGGCCAACAAGGCCCAGGCCTAGGGCAGCACTTTGCTGGGGGGGCAGCAAAAAAGCTGATGGGGCTGCACTGATATGCTGCCCTGATGGGCACTAATAGACTGCACTGATGGTCACTGATGAGGCAAGACTGATAAGCTTGACTGATATGATGCACTGGTGGCCACTGATGGGGCTGTACTGATGGCCACTGATGAGGCTGCACTGATATGCTGCACTGATGAGACTGCACTGATGGGCAGTAATGAGGCTGCACTGGTGAGCACTGATAAGGCTGCACTGATAGCCACTGATGTAGCTGAACTTATGGGAACTGATGAGGCTTCACTGATGGGCACTGATAGACTGTGGTTGTGGTCTGTTGTTTACAGATGACAGGGTGGGTCATAAACAGGAAAGGATGTGACCTTTACAGGATGGGGGGGGTTATATTTAAATTAGGGGTGCCCAAGTTTAGTCAGGCCTAGGGCAGCGCAAAACCTAAATACACCACTGGCAGTGACGGCTTCCTGGCTGGATTGCTCATGTGGGTTGGAACTAGGACCCAAACACGCCTGAGCTCATCCCTATTTGGGAGCAAGAAGAAGATAGTAGTTACATTCCTGCATAGAGTGGGACCATGGAGAACGAACATAGCCACCCTCTAAAAGAATGTGTCAGAAATGGCTGTGGTGAGACTGGCATTTCTGCCAGCACTCGCGATGGGCACATCAGGGGCATTCCCCCGCATATGTGCACCGGCATAAGATTGGCAAATGCGCTTACGCAGGTTAGTCGCAGCGTGTGTTCGCGAATACGCATGTACAATGGCGCACGCATGACGTCATAGATGTTACCATTTGCTGGCCTATATCTTGATGCAGCCCGTCAAGTTGCTGGATTGTCGTCACCCTTCCTGTGTCCTGAGCATCTGCTAACCTACCTTGGATTTCCTGTTGTGACTCGGCTGGTTCCTGACCTGTCTGCTCTTCTCTCCCGGCTCCGACCCTTGGCTTGTCTCACCTACCTCGCTCCAGTTTACCTCTACAGTGTATGACCTTGGTTTGGCCTACGGACTTGTTACCTATCTGCCTGCTCTCCAGTATATGACCTCGGCTTGTTTCACAGGCTCTGTCATTGCCTTCTACCTGCCTTCCTGTTGTGACCTTGGCTAAAGCTCCTGTTACTGCTACCTGCCTGCGTCCTCAGACTGATTACCAGTGTTTGACTCTCAGCTTGCTTCTACACCTGTTTCCTGGCGGCACTAGTTGTCGAGTCTATCTGAAGACTCTCAGAAGACTTCTGCCCAGCATCCTGCAGATGACCACCGGTCTACTCCACTGACCCTGGTGGCAACCAGTGCTTGGGCGCTACACCTCCTGTTCCATCCTCAGGGGTGTATCGCACTCAGCCGCAAGGGGAACCCTCTCTACATATCGGCCTCGGATCAGGTATGTGACAGGATGTCAGATCACAGCAGATAAAAAACAGAATTTGGAAATTTGGAGGAGGCTGAAAGCAGTAGAACATACTTTTAGATTTTTTTTTTTTTTAAACCACATTTGGAACAAAGCTAGAAATTGAAGTCTGTTTGTGAAGAGAGTTAATAAACTTTCATAAGGATTCATCTGAAGGGTTCATTTACATATCAGCTATGTTGTCCTGGTCACAAATATTCTTTTGTTATGGGAACTGTGCCAGAGTTCTTAAAAAGTGCTGAGGACACTGGCTAAGAGCCTGTTCCATTCCAGAGCTATTATGGTGACTTGTTTACTGATAAGTTCTACTCAGGGTCATGTTCTCACTGTCTACACGGTATAGGCCCTGTGCAAGGTTGAAGAACCAGTGCCAACCCCATATTACAATGTCTACGCCTCTACTGCATAGGATGAATGTGCCTCCACGGCCTGTATGACGACCTTTTACCCACATCTGTTTCCTGTTACCTTATCCATGTTTTACTAAGACCATTAGACTCACCCATACAACTAAAGGGGGATGGGAGGAAAGAAGAAGGCACTGCATGCATCATCTCCATCTAGCTACATATTTACCATTCCATAGATAATTATTAACCCACCTGTGGTAATTACACTATATTTTGCACCAAATACATTTTGCAGCATGTATTTTTGATTTAGTACAACTTTCTTGTCTTATTCTTAATCCCTATTGGACTTTTGACTATAAAATGGTTGAAATAAGAACACTGATTTCAAAGGAAAAAAGCACACTTTTGCGGCGTTGGTAGTGCGCTTTTTTAAGGACACGTGTCTCAAAAACTGCTTTGAGAACTGCTTTGAGGCGCTTTTGAAGCATTTTTCAGGCATTTCCCATTCATTTTAATAGAGAGGGGCGTTTTTATCGCTTTTTTTTTTCAACGCACTGCCCCAATGTGAAAGCATTCATTGATTTTAGAGGGAATAGGTTTTCGTGAGCTTTTCAGGTGTTTTTTAGCGCCAAAGCACTTGAAAAGCGCCTCAGTGTAAAAGGGCTCTAAAGCACAATGCCTAAGAGCATTCACATCTGTGTCATGGGTTGCCACCTCATCCCTTTAAACCCAAACACATATGAATTACACAGGTTCTGGAGCTAATTTTATGCATGTAAGGCACCAAGTGAGTTTATTTACTACCTTAGTCAGTCGCAGAACCTGTGTAATTCATGT
Organism: Pelophylax lessonae; assembly: GCF_965119305.1. Classification (NCBI taxonomy): domain Eukaryota; kingdom Metazoa; phylum Chordata; class Amphibia; order Anura; family Ranidae; genus Pelophylax; species Pelophylax lessonae. Next base: position 151,856,314 of record NC_138769.1, on the reverse strand, counting down.
GTTCGGTTTTAAAGGGATGAGGTAGCAACCATATGTGTTGTGTTGCATTTGATGCCTTACAATGTACACTATGTTGTCAAAAGTATTGGGACGTCTCCCTTTACACACACATGAACTTTAATGGCATCCCAGTCTTAGTTCATAGGGTTCAAAATTGAGTTTGCCCACCCATTGCAGCTATAACAGCTTCAACTCTTCTGGGAAGGCTTTCCACAAGGTTTAGTAGTGTGCCTATAGAAATGTTTAACCATTCTTCCAGAAGCACATTGGCCTGGCTTACAGTCTCCACGCTAATTCAATCCAAAGGTGTTCTATCGAGTTGAGTTCAGGACTCTGTGCAGGCCAGTCAAGTTCCTCCATCCCAAACTCATTCATCCATGTCTTTATGGACCTTATGAATCATTTGGTGGAGGGGGGATTATGGTGTGGGGTTGTTTTTTAGGGGTTGGGCTCACCCCTCAGTTCCAGTGACGGGAACTCTTAAGGCATCAGCATACCAAGACATTTTGTAAAATGTTATGCTCCCGACTTTGTGGGAACAGTTTGGGGATGGCCCCTTCCTGTTCCAACATGACTGCACACTAGGGCACAAAGCAAGGTCCATGACCTCAACCCGATAGATCACCTTTGGGATGAATTAAAGTGGAGACTGCAAGCCAGGTCTTGTCGTCCAACTTCAGTGCCTGACCTCACAAATGTGCTTCTTGAAAAATGATCAAAAATTGCCATAGACACATTCCTAAACCTAGCGGACACCCTGCCCAGAAGAATTGAAGCTGTTATAGCTGCAAAGAGTGGGCCAACTCAATATTAAACCCTACAGACTAAAGGCCCGTACACACGATAAGAAAATCTGTAGGGAAAATTTGTCCGACGACCGATCTGCCGATTTTCGGATTGTTAGTATGGTGCTTTCAACAGCCGACTCCGACTTTTCGGCCAACAAAATCCTGATGTGCAGGCTATATAATTTTTGTCGTCTGTCAAAACAATGTCCGATTTTCGTCTCATTAGTACTGATTTCGATGGAAAAAAATCTTAAGAGCAAGACTAGGCATGCTCAGAGATGAAAGAACACATAGAAAGCAATCCAACACATGACATCACTTCTGAAGTAGAATTAGGTCGTACGGGAAAATTCGTATGAAAAAACCCTCTTCACTTTCCACATCAGACTAGCGTGCCACAAAAAACTGAAGACAGATCGTTCGATAATCTGATCATGTGTACGGGGCTTAAAGCTGGGATGCCATTAAAGTCCATGAGCGTGTAAAGGCAGCAGTCCCAATATTTTTGACAATATAGTGTATGTGCATTGCTGTGCAACTTAAACTAAATAGCAGCACATCCCAATGCATATGAGCATGTTAGTGAACTTTACAATGAACATTACAATGACAATCACATTAAACTGCACATTTTAACATACATTAAAAAAAGGAAAAAGTGTCAATAGTCCCTCATATGCTATACTAAGTCATTTTTCATGATGTATGATTTTATATACCAGCCATTTTTCAGAGAGAAAAATAAAAGACAGACCACCTGTAGACTGGCATGCAATGTGCTAGTTTACTATATCCGATTCTGTTACTATATAGGTAACAGGATTACAAAAAAGCAGAAAGCTTAGATTTTATGAATATCATTTATGCAGTTTACAATGCATTGATTATTAACTGAGTTATGCTGCCTAACAAACGCAAAGAATCATTCAGGACTGAAGAAAATGGCACTGCCCATACCATTTCCATAGTTCAATTGTCTAGCATCTGCTGTATTAATTACTATGTCCACTAACCATCTGTTTTCTATAGGGATCAATGATCCTCACGGTTGGTTATCTTTAGACCTTACCAGAAAAAGAAAGGAATTCAGTGCATCATCCCCACACCTGTCAATTACCCCCTGACTTTGGGAGTAAATCTGATGACATGGCACTACTCTGCTTAGAACATTGCTGGCAGTGTCTGGCCCACTGATTTCCTTACTCCCCACTGCAGCGAGACCATGTAAATAAAAAGATTAAAGGGTCTTGCAACAGAGGCACTGGACACATTTGTAAATTCAGCACCTAGCTGTACCATTCTCTCTCTCCCCCACCATTCAACTGCATACCATTAACCCTTAGTTGCCATTGAGAAATTACTAGTAGCTTTACAGTAAAGTGAAATTGTGAACAGTTGATAGGAGTTAATGTGCTTTGCACATCATTATTGGTCATTAAGCAGCCTCGTTGTATAAGATAGATTGAGTCTTAATTATCTCCAATGAAAAACACTTTTTTTCGTATTTGATTTTAGTAGGAAAAGTTAAAACTGAGTAGGAAAGGGTTCAATAACTGTTGTGTTTTTTTTTTTTCTTATCATCTGTGTCTCAGTAGGGAACATCCTCTTCATTTCCTGTCCTGTAGACACAGCAGGAAGTGAGAAGATTTATTTTGAATGTGAGAAAAATTATTTCCTGGAAACTTGTCATGGGAATAAATGTCCTCAATGGGAGATTTCCTCTTTATTCCTTTTGTGGTGGCAACTTAAAATTTTGTAATTACCCCCCCCCCCCCCCCAAACCACTTCAGTACCAGTCAATTTCATCCTCTTCCTGAAAGGCAAATTTTCAGCTTTCGGTGCTGTCACACTTTGACAATTGCAATGTACCCATATTACATTTTTATAATTTTTTTTGAGACAGGGCTTTTTTTTGGTGATATTTAATCACCACTGAGTTTCTTGCTAAACAAAAAAAGACTAAACATTTTGGGGGAAAAAACATTTTTTCTTAGTTTCTGTTATGTCATTTTGCAAATAAGTCATTTTTCTTGTTCACCGATGTGTGCTGATGAGGTTGTACTGATGGGCACTTATGAGGCTGCATTGATGAGACTGCACAGATGAGGCTGCACTGATGGGCACAGATGGGGTTGCACTGATGGGTACGGATGGGGCCGCACTCGTGGGCACTGATGAGACTGCATTCATGGGCACTGATGAGGCTGCACTCATAGGCACTGATGAGGCTGCACTAATGGGCACTGATGAGGATGCATTCATGGGCACTGATGAGGCTGCACTCATAGGCACTGATGAGGCTGCACTAATGGGCACTGATGAGGCTGCACTCATAGGCACTGATGAGGCTGCACTCATAGGCACTGATGAGGCTGCACTCATGGGCACTGATGAGACTGCACTCATGGGCACTGATGAGGCTGCACTCATGGGCACTGATGAGGCTGCACTAATGGGCACTGATGAGACTGCACTCATGGGCACTGATGAGGCTGCACTCATGGGCACTGATGAGGCTGCACTCATGGGCACTGATAAGCTTCACTCATGGGCACTAATGAGGAGGCACTGATAAGGAGGCACTGATGGGAATTGAGAGGCTGCACTGATGGGGCTGCACTAATAATCAGGACACTGATGATCAGTGCCCTGATTATTAGTGTAAACAATGTACTGACAGCCTTGCCTGTCTTCGGCTCTCCTTTCCTTACACAGACACAGCATTTGAAGAAAGGATTGCCGACAACCAGCAAGTCTGTTTACATGTAATCAGCTTGGGGGGGGGGGGGGGGGGACATGGTTGGGCCAAATTTTTACCACCCTCCAACTGCTTCCTCTTATAGGGTATACATATGCCCGGCAACAGTTATCTTACTTGTCATGTTTAGCAGGTAATATTGCCGACTGAACCTCATCCATTCAACTAAATGCAATGTTGGCACAGCACATTGGTTTCTAGGGGTTAAGAAAGGAGGTAACATAACTCCATAATGTTCACACGGGCAAACACTTAAGTGCACCCGTGTAAATTGAGGCCTTATGGCGACACGGACAGCAATTGAAAGCGCTATACTAATGATCAGAAAATCAGAAGATCGTTCGTAGTATGAAATTATACTTCTGATTTTCTTATCGTGTACGAGCCTTTGCTCTAAAAATGTTGCCTTTAGACTCCATGCACACTAGCGTTTTTTTAAGCTCCTAGAATCGGTTATTATCATTAGCTCCTAGAAGCTAAATAGTGTTATCCTATGTGCCCATGCACACTAGCGTTTTTTGAGCTTCAGCGTCTAGGAGGAGAAAAAAAATGTTTTGTGGAGTTTCTTGGGGCGTTTTTCCAGCAGAAACGCTTCTAAACGCTACTACAGTAAACCCCCCTCCATCGCGGGGGTTACATTCCGGACCCACCCGCGAAAAGTGAAAATCCGCGAAATAGAAATACCCTATTTAAATACACTGTAGGCATGTTTTTATAACTTTCACTGTACTTTTAGAGCCGGTTCACACTGAGGCGATCCGACTTCGGGGGGCAACCTGTGAAGTCGCGTGCACCGCTTTGCACCGCGACTTCGACGCGACTTGCAGGGACTTCACATAATGGAAGTCTATGCAAGTCGCTCCGAGGTTGCCCCAAAGTAGTACAGGACCCTTTTTCTAAGTCGGAGCGACTTGTGTCGCTCCTATTAGAAGGGGTCCTGTACTACTCAATGGACCGCGACCTACCGCGACTTGTCAGGCTGACAAGTCGCCTGACAAGTCGCGCTAGTCTGAATGGGCTCTTAAAAGCATTTTAAGGTCTTAAGTGGCGGTTCACCCTGAAGCGGCACGACTTCGGGGGGCGACCTGTGAAGTCACGTGCACCGCTGTGCACCGCGACTTTGGCGCGACTTGCAGGGACTTCACATAATGGAAGTGTATGCAAGTCGCCCAAAAGTAGTACAGGACCCTTTTTCTAAGTCGGAGCGACTTATGTCGCTCCTATTAGAACGGGTCCTGTACTACTCAATGGGCCGCGACATACCGCGACTTGTCAGGCTGACAAGTCGCCTGACAAGTCGCGCTAGTCTGAATGGGCTCTTAAAAGCATTTTAAGGTCTTAAGTGGCGGTTCACCCTGAAGCAGCACGACTTCGGGGGGCGACCTGTGAAGTCACGTGCACCGCTGTGCACCGCGACTTGCAGCGACTTCACATAATGGAAGTCTATGCAAGTCGCTCCGAGGTCGCCCCAAAGTAGTACAGGACCCTTTTTCTAAGTCGGAGCGACTTGTGTCGCTCCTATTAGAACGGGTCCTGTAGCGGTCAATGGACCGTGACATACCGCGACTTGTCAGGCTGACAAGTCGCCTGACAAGTCGCGCTAGTCTGAATGGGCTCTTAAAAGCATTTTAAGGTCTTAAGTGACGGTTCACCCTGAAGCAGCACGACTTCGGGGGGCGACCTGTGAAGTCACGTGCACCGCTGTGCACCGCGACTTTGGCGCGACTTGCAGGGACTTCACATAATGGAAGTCTATGCAAGTCGCTCCGAGGTCGCCCCAAAGTAGTACAGGACCCTTTTTCTAAGTCGGAGTGACTTGTGTCGCTCCTATTAGAACGGGTCCTGTACTACTCAATGGACCGTGACATACCGCGACTTGTCATGCTGACAAGTCGCCTGACAAGTCGCGGCAGTGTGAATGGGCTTAAACACACTTTTTAAAACAATAGAAACACATTTAAACACATAAAAGATACTGAGAGACAGAGCAAGGGCAATGAAAAACACAAAAATATTGAATTAACAATGATTTATTAGTAAAATAATATTAATAGGTCTTACAGAAAAAAAAAACGCAAAATACCGGGACCTCAAAAACTGAACCGCGATATAACGGGGGTTTACTGTAATGGTTTTTTTAGCTTTTTTTCCCTTTTACTGCAAAAACACGAATAAAACGCAAACGCTCCTAAATGCTTTTAAATGCTCCTAAAATGCTGCTAAAAACGCTACTACAAAAAGCTGCTTTTATCCAGTATTTTTTTTTGCTTAAAAAAAAAAACGCCAGTGTGCATGGAGCTAAGATATTCTTTATTGGCAATTCATTGACCTAATCAAAGTGGGATATAAATGACATCAAAGGATGTTATGTGGGAAGAGGTTGTGTACGTATTTTTTGCATTTGCCATAGCATAGTCAGAGATGAATCATTCTTTCTCATGGGTCATTTCTGCCACCGGCTGTTTTCTTAGTACCATGGCGCGTGCATAGATTTATTTATAGAAAGACACTGAGGATTCCATTATTGTCTTGCTAGGAAATAACCCCTGGTGTCTAGCATCATTATAAACCTAACTGATCCCAAGCATCTGGATACAGAAGTAACACAGAGTTCCATGAAGCAGCCAGAACTTTCTCGAAAATTCGGAGACTGAGTGAACAAACATGTGCCTGGCAATACACTGCCATTTTCATGCCAATGCACTTGAGGAAATAGAAGCCACAAGCAAGATAAATATTTGCCTGGAATCTGTATGAAATGGATGTTTAGAACTTATTTGGTATTTGTACATTTGGATTAAAGCTAGAATCCTATCCATTTTGTGTTCCTATCCATTGGCTGGAGTGGGGGGGAAATTAGACTGGGAGTGTAGAGAAATCTCTCCACTGGGGGGGACAAAAACACTTATAAATCGGTGAATGTGACATCCATCACTCCTGCATAGCTCTAAACTGATGATCCGTAGAGGCTTTTAAAGCCTTGAAAATATAATGCACTGAAGTTTGTTGCCATTTCACGGACGCACACAATTTTCTTTGAAATGTTGAGTATTTTGTACTTGGTGCAACCTCCTCCTATATAAAATTAACTTTAGTGTATTTGTTTACTGGAATTTGGCATTTCTTTGGCTTTTGTGCTAAATTGTGTAACATAAAAAATTGGAACTACCACCATTTTATTCTCTACCATTTCTGCTTTTGGAAAATATAAGATTTTTTTTTTTTTAAGGCTAAAAGGATTTTTTAAATGTGTACAAAAAACACAAATATGAAGGGTTGAAATCACTCCAATTGTCAATTATCACACAGGTTTCAGAGCTTTTACATGAGTACAGTACATGTGAATAGCAGTTGTTGCCTAATGTAGGGGTCTCAAAAGTTTCTGAACAAAGGACCAGTTTACTGTCCTTCAGACTCAAGGGGGCCAGACTCTGGCCATTGGGAATAGAATAGGTCAAACAATGCTCCATCATTGGTGTCAGCGGGAGGAATTGTGTCCCATTATTTGTGTGATTGGGAGGAATTGTGCCCCATCTTTGGTGTCATTGGGAGAAATTCTGCCCCTTCATTGGTGTCAGCGGGAGGAATTGTGTCCCATTACTGATGTCATTGGGAGGAATTGTGTCCCATTATTTGTGTGATTGGGAGGAACTGTGCCCCATCTTTGGTGTCATTGGGAGAAAATCTGCCCCTTCATTGGTGTCAGCGGGAGGAATTGTGTCCCATTATTGATGTCATTGGGAGGAATTGTGTCCCATTATTGATGTCATTGGGAGGAATTGTGTCCCATTATTTATGTGATTGGGAGGAATTGTGCCCCATCTTTGGTGGCATTGGGAGAAAATCTGCCCCTTCATTGGTGTCATGGGGGGGGGGGGACTATGTACCATTGTTGTCCCAATATAGTTCCCCAAAGGCCAGATAAAAGAAAGCAAAGAGCCACGGTTTAGAGACCACTACTCTAATGCAGACATTGTGTATCTTGTTTGTTTGGAGGATGGTCACATTTTAACTATTTTTGACAAAACCTAGCTTTATTGTAAATGCTTTACCTAAACCTACGTTTTCCTTCTTTCCTATACAGAAAATGCAACATTTAATAGCTCCACAAACAGCAGCACTGACACAGAAGAGCAAGAACAACTGATAGAGCTCAATGGCTGGCTGGTGTGTAAAGAACAAGATGAAATGTTGAATCTGGCTTTTACAGTGGGATCTTTCTTGCTTAGTGCCATCTCACTTCCATTGGGAATCATCATGGACAAGTATGGTCCACGCAAGCTGAGGCTAAGTGGAAGGTGAGTAATGTTTTATCTGTTTTCAGAAAATAGGGACCTTGTTGCCCATAGCAGCTATATATACTTCACTTACTAGGTGAAAAACTGTACTGTGATTTTAAATCTGTAATGTTTAGGAAATGAAAGCAAGTCAACCACAGTGCGTTTCAGTTTTAGGCAAAGTTGTTTAAGTTGAGAAGCCTTCTGGCTTCTACTATCTCATTCTAGCAATAACATCTCCATACCACAGTTCACATATCCATTTCTACCTGTGCTAGTGCAATGGGTGTTCACACTCACCTGTGTACAATCTTATAGTTGCCTTTCCAAAAACACAGCAAATTAAAAGTGTCACCGCCAGGGATGGGCACAGGCGTGTTCTGATTGTACCTCCCAGGAAGCCGTCACTGCACACCACCAATCATAGGCAATGAGGCATTTCCCGGCCTACAGCTGCACATACACATTCTGCCTATTATTGGCTGTGTGCAGGGACGATCCAATCACGCCTGAGCCCATCATTAGTCACAGCTAGTAAGTGGGGCCCGTGTGCTGGCATTTAACCACCGGTGACTCTAATGCCCCGTACACACGTGCAGATTATCTGAAGACTTTTGTCTGTAGACTTACCAAAACCATATAATATGAGGTCAAACCTAAACACTTTCAATTTATATGCAATCCGGCAGGCCCTTGCACTACATAGAAAAGGTAAATCTGAAGACAAAAGTCTTCAGATAATCTGCACGTGTGTACGGGGCATTAGATATATATGTAACAGGTGGTTTAACCTCCCTGGCATTAATCCTGAGTGTGGCTTAGTTTTCAGTACCTAAAGCGGTAACCCCGAGCTACACTCAGGATTACCCTAAATAGTGAAATTTACCTTGTCCCTATGATCCCCTGATGTCCTCCCGCTGTGTACTTTGGCCGATGCCGGTATAACGTTAAAAAACCCTACCCCATGAAAATTCCCTACCCTCATCACTTCCTGTGCACGTACGTCATGCATCAGCTGAGCTGCTTCCCAGTGCGCATGCTCAGGCAGTAAATGATCGGCTCACAGCAGAAGTGACGAGGGTAGGGAATTTTCACTGCGTAGGGTTTTTTTAACATTACAATGGCTTCCCGTGAAATAAACCTACCCTGGTTCCCAGTGCTTAAAGCGTTGGGTTAGCAAATGATGTCGGCTTCCCATGAAAATACCCTACCCTTGTTCCCCGGCGGGTCGAGGAAAATGTAAAAGTGTCTCCTAATAGAGGAAAATGTAAAATATATAAATATATTTTTTTTATCATTCCATTTCGATTAATATATACAGTGGGTACGGAAAGTATTCAGACCCCCTTAAATTTTTCACTCTTTGTTATATTGCAGCCATTTGCTAAAATCATTTAAGTTCATTCTTCTTCCTCATGAATGTACACATAGCACCCCATACTGACAGAAAAACACAGAATTGTTGACATTGTTGCAGATTTATTAAAAAAAGAAAAACTGAAATATCACATGGTCCTAAGTATTCAGACCCTTTGCTGTGACACTCATATATTTAACTCAAGTGCTTTCCATTTCTTCTGATCATCCTTGAGATGGTTCTACACCTTCATTTGAGTCCAGCTGTGTTTGATTATACTGATTGGACGTGATTAGGAAAGCCACACACCTGTCTATATAAGACCTTCCAGATCACAATGCATGTCAGAGCAAATGAGAATCATGAGGTCAAAGGAACTGCCTGAAGAGCTCAGAGACAGAATTGTGGCAAGGCACAGATCTGGCCAAGGTTACAAAAAGATTTCTGCTGCACTTAAGGTACCTAAGAGCACAGTGGCCTCCATAATCCTCAAATGGAAGACGTTTGGGACGACCAGAACCCTTCCTAGAGCTGGCCGTCCGGCCAAACTGAGCTATCGGGGGAGAAGAGCCTTGGTGAGAGAGGTAAAGAAGAACCCAAAGATCACTGTGGCTGAGCTCCAGAGATGCAGTCAGGAGATGGGAGAAAGTTGTAGAAAGTCAACCATCACTGCAGCCCTCCACCAGTCGGGGCTTTATGGCAGAGTGGCCCGACGGAAGCCTCTCCTCAGTGTAAGACACATGAAAGCCCGCATGGAGTTTGCTAAAAAACACCTGAAGGACTCCAAGATGGTGAGAAATAAGATTCTCTGGTCTGATGAGACCAAAATAGAACTTTTTGGCCTTAATTCTAAGCGGTATGTGTGGAGAAAACCAAGCATTGCTCATCACCTGTCCAATACAGTCCCAACAGTGAAGCATGGTGGTGGCAGCATCATGCTGTGGGGGTGTTTTTCAGCTGCAGGGACAGGACGACTGGTTGCAATCGAGGGAAAGATGAATGCGGCCAAGTACAGGGATATCCTGGACAAAAACCTTCTCCAGAGTGCTCTGGACCTCAGACTGGGCCGAAGGTTTACCTTCCAACAAGACAATGACCCTAAGCACACAGCTAAAATAACGAAGGAGTGGCTTCACAAAAACTCTGTGACTGTTCTTGAATGGCCCAGCCAGAGCCCTGACTTAAACCCAATTGAGCATCTCTGGAGAGACCTAAAAATGGCTGTCCACCAACGTTTACCATCCAACCTGACAGAACTGGAGAGGATCTGCAAGGAGGAATGGCAGAGGATCCCCAAATCCAGGTGTGAAAGACTTGTTGCATCTTTCCCAAAAAGACTCCTGGCTGTATTAGATCAAAAGGGGGC